>NC_091565.1:11509660-11517160 GCF_042767895.1 Penaeus vannamei | reverse complement strand
GGACGCGGAGGCCTTCGTGTTTAGCTTGTCTTGCGTTCAGAGAAGAGACAGGAATCTCGATCCTTCATTATCGTTGGCCATTCACACCTTCCACACCTCGACCGTGTTATGAATGCTTTCGTAGAATAAGTGTTTGATCAACGATTCAAGTGGTATTTTCCCATTGAAATGATTAAAGTATCATTCCTACTGCAGTTTACAATAAGATCTTTATACGATGATGAAACAACAAAAGATGTACTGCATATTGGAAATATATATATAAACATAATTAGACATACACATATATGCATACATGTATTTATGTAAATATATGTATATATATGTATACATATGTATATATATGTATACATATATTTACATCTATATCTATATCTATATCTATCTATCTATCTATCTATCTATCTATCTATCTATCTATCTGTCTGTCTATCTATCTATCTATCTATCTATCTATCTATCTATCTATCTATCTATCTATCTATCTATCTATCTATCTATCTATCTATCTATATATGTATGTATATATATATATATATATTAGGAAATCATAGAACTTATCTTGAGTATCTGAATTAACGTTTTTATATTTCAGTATTTCGTATTACTCCGTTATCTATTTGTGTTGAATTTCCTTTATAATTCATATCAGAAAAAAGGATGAAATAAAATAAAACGACAAAGAAAAAACAAAGAAACAAAAATGGGCCTACGTGTGATTCCACACTTGGCATGGAACAGGCTCGAACGCGGGCCTACGAATTAGTAGACCAGCACGTTAACCGTTCCTCCACTTTGACGATCTCTTCTCGTATGGAAAAAAAAGCATATTTAACTTAACCATTTGTTATATTATCTTATGAATAGTGAATTTGTACGAATATTTGTGTATCTGATACATTTTGACACAAAAATGCCGATTCTATGAAGTGTCACACTTAATGTTATCATTACTGAAGTAAGATTTATAGCAGATTAACATATTAATGTAATCAATTATCTTTAAACACTCTATAACGATGAAAATATTTGTTCCTTTGCCAGCATTATTAACTTTGAGATGTGGTAAAGCGCAGTTCATAGTTTTCAAAGTTTGTTAGTAAACTGGAAAGCGAGATAAAGGGAGAAAATAGTTGAGTGGGCGAGAGAAAGTGAAAATGGAAAGCGAACATATTTATCATACTATTATACATAGTTTTTTTTTTTTCCAACTTGTAATTATTTTCATTCGGATCCGCCCTTGGTTATCTTAAACCTGCACAGCCTTTTTATTACTACTGTTTATCTTGTTCTTGAAGTCGTAATGGGATATTGTATTGTCATATTTGACAAAAGAAAAGTCTCTCTATATCTATCTACTGTATCTATGTACCTTTCTCAATATAGCCATCTATCTTCTTTTCATATATCTCTATAAGTCAGTCACTTTCTTACTTTTTCTCTTTTTCCACTTGATTTGTTTTCTTTTTTTGTGTGTGAAAATCTTATTGTAAACTAGCAGGAATGATACTTTAATCATTTCAACGGGAAAATACCACTTAAACTGTTTATTTATTCGTTCATATTTCTTTTTTAAAGATCCCATTAAAATAAGTACTTCCATCACATCATGCTCTATATTCTAACATTATTCTTGTGAGCTTATGCTCATATTGGTTTGATTTCCATGATATCGCAGATAGACTAACGTTATAATAACGCTATGACAGATTTTAAATAAACGTACGCAAATAAAGTGAAAAAAGAGCGAGAAAAGAAAAGAGAAAAATGCAAAAGATAATTGGGACTCTCCAGTAGTATAAGAGTCACATCCATCATTAGATCATTTTTATTTGTTACGAAATGAGATGATATAAATGAGCAATAATTAGCGTAAAGAAAATAAGATGACATAACATTTAAACATCTAGACAGAAGATTTATACGAAATATGTTATACCTTTACATCTAGACATGAACTCAATCACATCACTTATTGTACGCAAAATAAGAGAGACATAAAGAAAATGAGAGAGACAGAGAGAGAGGGAGGGAGGGAGAGGTAGGGAGGTTTGAAAAAAAATATAAATGTAATTTCTTTCTTTTAGTTTTGCGGCCAAATTCATAAACAGGGTTATCATTAACATTTTCCTTATATAAGCATACTCAGGGCTTTACTGCATCAGTTGAGTGTGAAATGACAAAGGAAGTAAAACATCTTGACCTATATTTTAACAATATTCTTGTCAGCTTTGGATTGTGGAAATTTGTAAATCGACTTCTTTGTATCAAATATATTTACTTAGTTTAGTTAAGTTTACTGTCGAAAACAATTTCCCAGCTTGGCAAGTACAACCCCCAAATTTATCAAAAGAATTACTCCTACCGATGTTTGCATAATAATGTCTCGAGGCTTTGATTTTGCTGTGATGGTAAAAAAAGAGCAAATTATATGAATATCAAATAATCAAAAACAAGTGAGCAGAAGGTCTCTCTATATCTATCTACTGTATCTCTACCTTTCTCACTATAGCCATCTATCTCCTTTTCATACATCTCTGCCAGTCAGTCACTTTCTTACTTTTTCTACTAGATTTTTCTCTCTTTTTCGTATTAAATTCTTATTGTAAACTGTAGCAGGAATGATACTAAAAATGTCAACGAGAAAATACAACTTAAAATGTTTATCAAATATATTTTCTAGGTAAACATTTATAGTACGGTTGAGGTGTGGAAGGTGTGAATGGTCAACGATAATAAAGGATCGAGATTACTGTCATCATTGTTATACACCTTTTAGTTTTCTTTCCTTCTCTTTTTGTCTGTCTCTCTAAGGAGAGAGAGAGAGGAGCAATTGAGAGGGGGGGGGGGAGTGAAAGAGACAGTCTTTGACAAAGATGCGTATTAACTGTGAGTTTATAAATGTAATATTCCATCTCTCCATTACTCCATTTTTCTTTCTCCCCCTCCCTTACCCTCTTTATATCATTTTCTTACCTACAACACTAAATTAGTGCGGGCCTAGAACCATAGAAAGTGAAAAAAATGATTTTGTGGTGGATATGACACTATATGGAGAATCCCGTATCTCTCCCCAGTTCTTTTCTTATTTTTTCCAATCTTTCCGTATTGCTCACATACGTTTAGTATAACTGTAATAACATGCTGACAAAGGATGTTAAAATAAGTAAAAACATTGATTCCCATTTTTACGTCACTACTTCCATGTTTTTCACCAATATTTTACTTCCGCGGAATTTTCTGACTGATCGCTTAAGAGTCTCTGCCTGATGAGTTTTCCTCAGTTAATGAACCAAACTGCTAACCCTAATCAGCAAAGGTGTGATAAGTCTAGAGAGGAAACTGTCAAGATACAATCATCACATAGACACAAGGATTTTTTTTCCTTCTCAAAGGATTCTGTCTCCTCCCCCTATTTTTTTTTTCTCTCTCTAAATACACCATTAATAGTGATAATAATAATAATGATAAAAGCTCGCAATGTAGGAATGATTACTGTGGTAATCTAGCATTCATTAAGCCCAACGTTCGAGACTGTTCCATGCCAAGTGTGGAATCCAACGTAGGTTCAAGTTTGGTGTTTGATTGTTTTTCTTTGTTTATTTGTAGTCATCTTTATTTCTTTGTGCGGATACTTATTATAAAGGATATTTAACATAAACAGAAAACGATAAGTAATATGAAATTCACATAATCCAGATGAATTGCATGATGAACTGACAAATATATATATATATATATATATATATATATATATATATATATATATATATATATATATATATATATATATATATATATATATATATATATATATATATATATATATATATATATATATATATATATATATATATATATATATATATATATATATATATATATATATGTGTGTGTGTGTGTGTGTGTGTGTGTGTGTGTGTGTGAGTTTCAATGCCAGTGAAAGAAGGAGAAGAAAGATTAATAGACACACTACAACCCGGTTTGCTGTCAGAAAAGAAAGGTATAAAGGTGAGAGAAGGGTGGAAACGGAGATGATTGATGGAAATATAGAGAAAGAAAGGACAGAAAGGGAGAAGCTGAATGGCAATAACATTAATAATCATTACACTGATAACGTGATCAGATAATGTTGGAAATATGATAATAACAGTAACAGGTAAGTGTTAATGGCAATAGAGATAGATAGATATGAATCAGTTAATATCTCTAGTTGTGAATTTTACCAGTTGTATAACTTTTAAAATCCTATGATGAATGATAATAAAAACATTTATGGTAAGTTGTCACCTGGCTGCTACCATACTTTAGTCGAGCTCTTCCTACCTATATCTCTATTCTATCTTCCTAGTTTCGCGGTCAGATTATCATGAATATTTTTCTTTTATAAGCATACTCACGGGTTTACAGCATCATTAAATGACAAAGAGAATACATCATTGCTAAAAAATAAAACAGTGACGCATTCAACATTCAGCTCATGCTCACATTCTTGGGTTTCTGTGTTACTGCAGGCGGATTAGCACTGCACATGAATGGAAAAGAAAAGAGGGATTCTGTAATTACATAAGGGAGTGTTATATTCACCACAAAATTACTTTCATTTGTCCTGCGATCATCTTGAGTCTAATACATTGTATATATACTATAAGTTACTCTTAAAAAACGGTGGTTTATATTTGAATTACTTTTTCAGATTAATATTGATATCCAAGATAATACTTCAAGGTATTTTACAATTTCCGGCGTAATAGATAATGAACAAATGCTACATCTAAGCTCAACTCTGATATTACTTAAATATGTGTCTCCACGTGAGTGTATCTTAATCTTTGATATAGTTTTGATTCAGAAATGCAATTTCTGTCACGCTATTAAAAGACTCTGTAGTAGCAATAAATGCTGATTGAGTGAGACGAAAAAAAAAAAAATGCAACGCTAAACGAATACAAAGACTAAAAATCCATATACATGTGCAACCTTCCCCACCCTCACACACGCCCTCGTGCAGAGAGAAACGAACAGAGACAAAGAAAAGGAAAGAAAACTAAAAAGTGTATAGCACGAGGTATGTTTGGTTGGTAAGAGACACGTGTTATTAACGGGAATAGATCGTTTTTTAATTTTTCCTAGAAAATATGTTTGATAAACATTTCAGATGGTCTTTTCAAGGTTAACTTATTAAGGTATCGTTCCTGCTGCAGATTGCATTAAGACATCTCAATTGTTTAATATGGCGATGATATTTATCAAAACGAAAGGTCAAATGGATATTGTAAACATAAATACATACATAAATTCATTTAGTTATCAGTCAACCATAGAACTTATCAGGATTAGCTGAAATTACATATATTCGTATTACTTATCTTTTCATATTATTCCTTTATAATTTCACATTAGCAGAAAGAAAAGGCTGAAATAAATACAATAAAGAAAAAAAACAACGAAAAGGAGGCCTACGTGTGATTCCACACTTGGCATGGAACGGTCTCGAACGTGGCCCTGTAAATTACAAGGCCACAGCGTTAACCGTTCCTCCACCTCGACGATCTCTTCTCTTTACGAAAATAGTGGCAAGTTTAACCTAAGCATTTATTGCATCACCATATGAATGGTGACTTCATATTCATAAAGTGGATTATCATTGATATTTTCCTAATATGAACATACACGGGGTTTTTACTGCATCAGTTGAATATGAAATGACAAAAGGACTAAAGCACTGATGAAAAAATAAAGTAATAACGCAATAATGGAAATCTTGATATATATCGTGGCCTACATTCTAACATCATTCTTGACAGTTTCTGCCCATATTACTTTGGTTTTTATGATGTTGCAGGTAGACTGGCAGTTTTTGAATAAACGTGCGTAAATTATGCGAAAACAAACAGGAATGAAAAGGGAGTGAGTCATATATCCATCACAAAATAAGTTTTAGTGAGAGAGACAGAAGGAACACACACCAAGAAGGGAGGGGGGGGGGGCTGAGAGAGAGAGAGCAATTATTGTAAGAGATCGATAGAGGGGGAGGGGAGCACACAGAGAAAGAGAGAGAAAACCATGCTTTGTAAAATTCTCAAATGAAATTCATAATGAGGATTGTCATGATCATTTTGCTTATGTAAGCTTACTCAAGGTTTTTCAACATCAGTTTTATGTGTAACGAAATAAGGAGTCCTATACGGTGATCTATTAAAAAAAAAAACCCAACTATTGTCACTATTTTTACTAATTCGTAATTTGTCCTCAACCATATAACTGAGTAGACTGAGGAGTCGGTGCGAGCAGATATTTATTGGAACTCGAGAATGTGACGGCAGTGCTTTTGTGAAGAGGATCACCAAAAAGAAAATATGAACGAGTAAATATACAAAGGTTTAGAGCGATATTCTCTTCGAGGTTTTCTTACGCTAGAATTTCCTATTTGTATTTCGGTGTTATATATACAGGAAATGTAACAATGTTTAGTAGTTTTGTGGCGGATATGGCATTATATTGAGAATCCTGTATCTCCGTTATTTTCTAATCTTTCCAATATTTCCGCATTATTCCCTTACGTTCAGTATAACTGCAATAACATGCTGACAAGAAGGATGTTAAAATAGATCAAACTATTGATTCCCATTTTTAAGACGCCACTTTTCTGTTTTCTCACCAATGTTTTACTTCTTTTGTCATTTCACATTACAGTGATGCAGCAAAGCCTAGAGTTTGCTTGTATAAGAAAAAAATATGATAATCCTCTATGATTCTCACCGGAAAATTAACTATTAGGTAGTTTACAAATCACGATTTTCTGACAGATCGCTTTGAAATTTCTGCCTGATGAGTTCTCAGATAATGAACCAAACTGCTTCTGTGATGAGAATCTTTAAAGGGAGATACAGAGGAGTAAACATATAACAGCTGACCATCAATGTTTTAGAGCAATTTTCTTACGCCAAAATTTCTTGCGATGTATGACTTAAAAATCATAAGCTGTAAATCCAAAAAAACTGGGAAGTCGTCGGGAACGCGTTAAATACATAAATATTTTGTTTAAGTTTATTTATGAATTTGTCTCTCATTAGTACTTTCTCGTCTTTCATTGATAGACATGGTTACATTTTGTAGACTTTTTTGAGCTTTTATTAATAATTTTGGACAATGACCTCAGCAAATTTCACTATTCTTATCTACTGTCCATATGCTTCCTGTAATTCTCATTCTATTTTTATTTTACCCGAGATATGCCAATTCTGTGAAGTGTCCCTATTTTGAATTATACAAAAATCCTTTGATCAGATGCCATAGAGGGGTGAGCCCTGTGTGAGAGAGAGAAAGGGGAGAGGGAGAAGCACACACATAGAGAGAAGGGGGGTGGGGGCATAGAGAGAAAGGAGAACCCTGAGAGGAAGAGGGCACTGTGAGATAGAAAGAGGAGGGGGAGAGCATAGACAGAATGAGAAAGATAAAAAAAATCATACTTTGTATATTCCACAAATGATAGTTTCC
>NC_091565.1:11502707-11506660 GCF_042767895.1 Penaeus vannamei | reverse complement strand
ACCCACACACAGCACAGAGAGAGGGGGTTAAAAAGCACACAGAGAAGAGGGGCATAGAAAGAGGAAGAGAGCATTGTGAAATAGAAAGAAGAATGGGAGGGGGGGGGGGCAAAGAGAGAGAGAGAGATCAGAAAATGCTGATTTGTAAATTCCTCAAATGATAATTTCGTGGTCAAATTTATAAAGTGGATTATGAATACTTCCTTATATAATACTACTCAGGGGTTTACTGCATCGGTTTGATCTGAAATGACAGAAGGAGTAAAGCACTGATGAAAAAATAAAATAGTGACGCAATAATGGGAACCTCGATTCACACATTGACCCATATTTTAACAGTTCATTCACAGGCTCTTGGGATTCTATGTTACTGCAAGCAGACTAACACCGTACATTAAAGGGAAAAGAGAACTGGGATTTTGCAATAACGGAAGGGTGTCATATCCACCACAAAATAACTTTTATTTCCCTATGAGATGAGAGAAAATAATATGATAGAATTCAATAGAACATTCATATAAATTATAAGGAGAGATGCTGCTATTATACTACAGGATTAATTATAACACTATTTCTTCCTAGTTTCATTTCCTTCAATTGTCCATTTTATTTATGAAATCATATGTGAGAAAACTGGAGTCGGTGCTGACAGATAGCTATTGTAACTCGAGGATGTCACGCCACTGCTTTTGTGGAGAGGATCTTGAAAATGGGTGATACGGAGTTAATACACAATAGTTGATATGTAATATGCAAAGTTACAGAGCGATTTTCTCTTCGGGGTTTTCTTACGTTTTTTTAATATATTATTTTTATTTATTTCTATCATTGTTTTTCTTTTTTGTATATTTGCTTACAAGAGAGTGAATACATCCTTTGTGATTTATGACTTAAAATTCCTATACAATGAAATTCGAAACGTGTAGATCCCGAATATTGAGAAGTCATCAGCAAAAGTTGCGTACAAAATAAAGAAATGAAAATATCATTAACGTGTTGTATCGTAATTATATTCTTGAATGTAATTAATGCAGATTTTCATTGCAACAATTATTTTTTGTTGTACTTGTCATAATTGATATCACACTAGTTTATATCATCGATTTTCCTATAATCAAGAAGAGAGGGAGGACGTCTCAAAAGAGGATGGGAGGAAGGGAGAGAAGGAGAGAGAAGGGGGGTGGGGGGCAGTTAGGGAGAGGAGCAAGAGAGAGAGGGCGGGAGGAAGGGAAGGGAGCATGACAGAGAGAGCGAGGGGAAGGGAGAGGAGCAATCGAGAGAGAAGGCGGGAGGAAGGGAAAGGAGCATCATAAAGAGAGAGAGAGTGAGGGGAAGGGAGAGGAACAATCGAGAGAGAGGGCGGGAGGAAGGGAAGGAAGCATTGTACAGGGTTCGTGATGGTTTCACTGTAAGTATGCAAATGAGTGATTGGGTGTGTGAGGATTCGGGTGATCGAGCCATTTGCGTGTTCTTGTCGATGGGTTCACGAACCCGAAACAGGTGACGTCGGCAACCACGACAGCACGACCTGCCTCTTGGCTCCGATCTCTTCACCTATTCCCTTCATGTAATTATATTTCTGGTATTTTGTTGTATTTTGTGTGTATTGAACTTGACTCTAATTCTACCCTTATAAAAGGGTAAGTGATATATGTATATATAAGTGATTAAGTGACGTCAACCTGGTTTTCTTTACAGCCTCTATGAAATTATACTCAAATACGACAGTTTGTCGCACAGCAGAGTGGAAGCCCTTGTTCATGGACGAATATCCATTCGTGGGCAAGAGGATGCCCTAACCATTTAGTGTGCAATCCTGGATATTTATCAACAGAACTGTATACTCATGAATAAAAGTACTTATTCTTGTTCAGGAATTCTTTTTTTTTTTTTTGTTCGTGTAGTACGAAATGTGTTTTATTTCTGAATAATACAGTGAACAATCTGTTATATACTTTCTTTTCAAACCTCGATTGACCCATCCCAAAATAGGATAACAAAAAGAACAAAGGGGTGAATAAAAACTATATGGAAATTAAACCAAACCCCGGACAAGCATCATAAAGAAAGAGAGAGAGGGGAAGGAAGAGGATCAACTGAGAGGGGGGAAGGGAAAGAAACAAGGTCTCTGACACAAACTGCGTATTAACTGTGATTTTATAAATGCATATTCCATCGCTCTGTCACTCTCCATTATTCTCTTTCTCTCTATCTTACCTGCAACACCGATCTAGTGCGGGTCTTGATACGTATAGAATTGGGAAAAACGGTGATTGGTGGATATGATACTGCATGGAGAATCCCGTATCTCCTTTCCTTTCTAATTTTTCCAGTCTTTCCGTATCGCTCATATACGTTTAGTATAACTAATAACATGCTGGAAAGGATGTCAAAGTAGGTCAGAGTATTGATTCCCATCTTTACGTCACTACTTTCATGTTTTTTTTTCATCTATATTCTCTCTCTCTCTCTCTCTCTCTCTCTCTCTCTCTCTCTCTCTCTCTCTCTCTCTCTCTCTCTCTCTCTCTCTCTCTCTCTCTCTGCGATCATCTTGAGCCTAATACATTGTATATATATTATGTTACTCTTAAAAACGGTGATGCTTTATATTTGAATGATTTTCTCAGGTTATTGATATCCAAGATAATACCTCAAGGTAGATATTTATTGGTATTTTACAATACCCAGGTTAATAGATAATGAACAAATGCTACATCTAAGCTAAACTCTGATATTACTTAAAGATGTGCCTCCACGTGAGTGTATCTTACTTTTTGTATAGTTTTGATACAGGAACGCCATATCTGTCACGCTATTAAAAGACTCTGTAGTAGCAATAAATGCTGATTGAGTGAGACGAAAAAAAAAAAATGCAACGCTAAACGAATACAAAGACTAAAAATCCATATACATGTGCAACCTTCCCCACCTTTACACGCGCCCACGTGCAGAGAGAGACGAACAGACACAAAGAGAAGGAAAGAAAACTAAAAACGATATTTCGTAAATTTCTTAAATGATAGTTTCGCAGTTATATTCATAAAGTGGATTATCATTAATATTTTCCTTATATAAACATACTCGGGGTTTTACTGCATCAACTGAATATGAAATAACAAAGGGACTAAAACATTATTGAAAAAGTAAAGCAATAACGCAATATTGGATATCTTGATTGATATGTTGGCCTATATTCTAACATCATTCTTGACAGTTTAAGCTCATATTACTTGGGTTTCTATGTTGTTGCAGGTAGGCTAGCAGTGTGTGTGATTAATAGTTTTTAAATAAACGTACCTAAATTATGCGAGAAGAATTTAAAGAATAAAGAATAGGAATGGAAAGGGAGTGAATCATATATCCATCACAAAATAAGTTTTAGAGACAGGGAGGAATTGGGGGAGGGGGAGGGGGTTGGAAGATGAAAGATATATATGTAAATTCCTTGTACTTTATTTCTTCACTAAGTTTTGTTTTATTTTATATTGTTTATTTTTATACATCCATTTTATCTAATTCTCTGATACAGGTATCCATATCAATCCATATCAATGTATTAATATATAAGAACATCAAATCAAGATACCATAATGGAGAAATTCTATGATTTCTTATTTTATATTTCTTTCTCGTCTTCTATTTCACTTCCATATGAAATCTCAAATTTCCTTTCGCAGACACGAACAGGAAAATTACTTTTAAAGAATTTATTTAGTGTCTTTTGTGGATTTTCCTTTACTATTAATTTCTATGCCTGAAGAGTTTTCCTTAATAAAGTACGATAACGTAATTGCTGACAGAACATAAGTATTAGTTTGATCATGTTAAACTACTACTGTTGTCATGGGACAGAGCAGTAACGTGAAAATACCGAAATTAATGTAAGAGAAAGCCTTCGGACGCGGAGGCCTTCGTATTCAGCTTGTCTTGTGTTCAGAGAAGAGACAGGAATC
>NC_091565.1:11492707-11497707 GCF_042767895.1 Penaeus vannamei | reverse complement strand
ACAGGAATGCCATTTCCGTCAAGTTATAAAAAGACTAGTAAAACTAAATGATGATTTGCGAAGAAAATAAGGAACTACAGCACAAAACGAACCTATATCCTCGTATATGCGTAACCTTCCCCACCCTCACACATGCGCACGTGCAGAAAGACGAACAGAGACGTACACTAGGTACGTTTGGTTGGCAAGAGACAGGTGAGACTATTGGGCGTAGAA
Source organism: Penaeus vannamei (assembly GCF_042767895.1). Taxonomy (NCBI): domain Eukaryota; kingdom Metazoa; phylum Arthropoda; class Malacostraca; order Decapoda; family Penaeidae; genus Penaeus; species Penaeus vannamei. The sequence continues at coordinate 11,497,491 of NC_091565.1, read as the reverse complement.
ACAGAACAATTATTGTCTTCAGAGAAGATACAGTAATCTCGTCCCTTCATTATCGTTGACCATTCACACCCTCCACACCTCGACTATAATACAGAAATTTTCCGAAAAAAATCTTTCATAATTTCAACATAAAAATACCACTTGAAAAGTGTATGAAAGTATTATTCCTGCTGCAGTTTACAATAAGATATTAATACGACAAGGAAATCTATCATAAAAGATAAACTGCATATTGGAAATATACATATATATAGACAGGCACACATATATATGCATACATATATATTTATTTATCAGTAAATCCTAAAACTAGTCTAGAGTACCTGAAACAACATGATTATATATTTCAACATTTCATATTAATCCGTTAAGTTGAATTTACTCTATAATTCATGTCAGCTGAAAGTAAAGGATAAAATACATACGATTAAACCACAAAGAGAAAAATGAAACAAAAGGTGACCTACGTGTGATTCCACACTTGGCATGGAACGGTCTCGAACGAGGGTCCGTAAATTACTAGACCAGCACGTTAACCGTTCCTCCACCTCGACGATCTCTACTCAAGACGAAAAAAGCGGCGTATTTAACCCAAGCATTTGTTGCATCACCACATGCATCACCGCTTATTTAACCTAACTTATAAGAGTTTATCTGTTAGTTACATTTTGACACAGAAATGCCAATTCTATGAAGTGCTACACTTGATATTGTCATCATGGAAATAAGATGTATTGCAGTTTAACATATTTTTGCAATCAATTACTTATATTACAATCAATTACAAATATTAATAATGTAAATATTTGTTCCATTGCATTTACATATATATATATACATATACATATATATATATATATATATATATATATACATATACACACACACACACACACACACACACACACACACACATATATATATATATATATATATATATATATATATATATATATATATATATATATATATATATATATATATATATATATATATATATATATATATATATATATATATATATATATATATATATATATATATATATATATATATGTATATATATATATATATATATATATATATATACATACATATATATATATATATATATATATATATATATATATATATATATATATATATACATATATATACATATATATATATATATATATATATATATATATATATATATATATATATATATATATATATATATATATATATATACGTATACATATATGTATATATATACATATATATATATATATTAATATATATATATATGTATATATATATATATATATATATATATATATATATATATATATATATATATATATATATAATTTATGTATATGTATATATATACATATAAATATACATACATACATACATACACACACACACACACACACACACACACACACACACACACACACACACACACACACACACACATATATATATATATATATATATATATATATATATATATATATATATATATATATATATATATATATATATGCTATCAGTAAATTCTTTAAATATTTTGTTGCTTGTATATTACATATTTTGTTCGATAAACAGTGCCTGGCTCCTTGTAGATTATTCACTCGCGCTGTTTTACTTACTCATGTTGAATAAGTATCATCATAGAAAGTGGGTAGAATTTAAAGGAAAATGGAGAAGCCCTGTACTGAGGACCATCGATGGTATTTTTACATATCTTAAACTCCACTGATTTAGTTTCCATTTCGTAGTTATATGTATAGTAATGAGATTTTAAATTTTAGGTTTATTATCTCCAGTCTGTGAAAATCTGACTATAAACAAGGAAAGACCAGACATCTTATATCCAAGAAAATTCTATTCGTCGAAGATAAGCGTGAGGAAGATATTATTTAGTAGATAGATACTGGGAGAGGAAAACACAAATCCATTCACTTCGAAGGTGTTATACTTACTGAGCCATTTTGAATGTAATAAAATCCGACAAAGGGAATGATAAAGATCTAATTGTCTTTCTTGCCGTTTTATATATCATTCGTAAGAAAGTCTTTCTCAGTTCGTATGTCTGACCACTATCTGATTCTCTCTTTCGAAATACTTCTATAACTATCTCCCGTCTCTCTCTTTCTTTCATTTTTCTTGTCTTTTTATTCATCAGCTTAGTAATATTATCATCCCTTTACGCTACAACTTTCATATGACTGTCAGTGTATAAAACATTAGGTGAAGAATAACTAGTGTACAGTACTGTACATGGCATGATTTCTAATAAAGACATCGAGAGGCAAGTATTTTTCCCCTTCGCCATGGAACCACAATGTTTTTTATTCATGTGTCTGTCTACTCACATATTTACTCATTCATTCATCGATCTTCATCTATCTTCCCGTTTTCGTTGTCTCTCACTATTGAAAAAATAGCGCGAAAATTACAACAAAAAGGTACTCAGTATAGTATTCCGTGAATAGATAAGTAGATAATACACTGATATATTGTTGATCGAAAGGCCACAGATCAGTTAAAGGTTATCATTACGATCAGAGGTGGAGAAAATAGACTTAACGTCACTAATTTCATGCTTGCTCACCATTGTTTTACTTCGTTTGTCATTCCACATTACACTGATGCAGCAAAGCCTAAAGTTTCCTTACATAAGAAAATATATGATAATCCTCTATGATTCTCATCGGAAAACCAACCATTACGAAGTTTACAAATCACGACTTTTTAACTGACCGCTTTGAAATTTCTGCCTGATGAGTTTTCAGTTCATCAATCAAATTGCTTCTGTGATGAGGATCTTTAAAGGGGGGGGGGCAGAGTGGACGGAGGAGTAAATATACAACTGCTGACATCATCAAAGTTATAGAGCGATTTTCTTTTCGGTGTTTTCTTACGCTGAAATTTCCTGCGATTTATGAATTAAAAATCAGTTTGTAGATCCTAAAAACTGGAAGTCATCAGGAACGCGTTATATAACTAAATGTATATATATTCATTATTATATCATTGTTTGTCTATCTCTCCTTAGCATAATTTTCCTATCTTACGCTGATAAACATTATTACATATTGTAGACATGGACTTTTGTTTAGTTTTTATTTATCTTTTATGAATTTTGTTTGGATACGCCAGTGGAGAATGACCGCAGCAAAGTTAATTATTCTTATCGACTATCTATATGTTTACTCAAATTCATATTTTTTTCATTTCATCAAAGTGTCCCTATTTTGCATTATACAGAAATCACCTAATCAGACGCCAGGGAGGGGGAGCACACACACACACAGAGCACAGAGAGTGGGGGTAAAAAGCACACAGGGAAGGGGGAAGCATAGAGAGAAGAGAACACTGAAATAGTAAACAGGACGGGGAAGGCGTACAGAGACATAAAAAAAAAAAAAATGCTTTGTAAACTCCTCAAATGATGGTTTCGCGGTCAAATTCATAAAGTGGATTGTGAATATTTTTCTTATATAAATATACTCAGGGCTTTACGGCATCGGTTTGGTCTAAATTGTCAAAGGGAATAAAACACTGATGAAAAAATAAAATAGTGACCTCGATTCACACATTGACCATATTTTAACTTTAGTCACCGTTGGTTAATATTCTCGGGATTCTATGTTACTGGAAGCAGACTAGCACCGTGCATTGAAGGGAAAAGAGAACTGGGATTCTGCAATTACGGAAAGGAATGTCATATCCACCACACGATTTTATTTGCATACAAAATGAAAGGATTTAAGAAAATAAGATTCAATTCAATAGAACATTTATATAGATTATAAGGAAAACTGCGATCAAGTTGAGTCTAATTCATTGTATATTTCCGATGTAACAGATAATTAATAAGTGCTGCATCTAAGCTAAGCTGATATTACCTAGTTATGTGCCTCCTCGTGAGTGTATCTTACCTTTTAATATGGTTTTGATACAGGAATGCCATTTCCGTCGAATTATAAAACGGCTCTAGTAAAAATAAATGCTGATTTGGGTAAAGAAAAAAAGGAACAACAGCACAAAACGATTCTATATCTATCTGTAACCTTCCCCACCCTCACACGTGCGCACATGCAGAAAGACGAACAGAGACAAATAGAAGGAAAGAAAACTAAAAGGTGTATAACACTAGGTACGTTTGGTTGGCAAGAGACAGGTGAGACTATTGGGCTTGGGAACAGAACAATTAGTTGACCATTCACACCTTCCACACCTCGACTATAATATGAATATTTTCCGATAAAAAATCTTTCATAATTTCAACATAGAAATACCACTTCAAAAGTTTATCAAAGTATTATTCCTGCTGCAGTTTGCAATAAGATTTTAATACGCCGAGGAAATTTATCATAAAAGATGAACTGCATATTGGAAATGTACATATATATACATACATACATACACATATATATGTATGTATATATATATATATATATATATATATATATATATATATATATATATATATATATATATATATATATATATATGTATGTATGTATGTATGTATGTATATATATATACATATATATAGACAGGCACACACATATATATACATGCATATATATATATTTATTTATTTAACAGTAAATCCTAAAACCTGAATCAACATGATTATCTATTTCAACATTTCATATTAATCCATCAAGTTGAATTTACTCTATAATTTATGTCAGCAGTAAGATGAAATAAACACAATTAAATCGATAAAGAAAAAAATGAACCCAAAAGTTAGTTATATTTTGACACAGAAATGCCATTTC
>NC_091565.1:11472707-11482707 GCF_042767895.1 Penaeus vannamei | reverse complement strand
TATTTGTTCCTTTGCCAGCATTATTAACTTTGAGATGTGGTAAAGCGCAGTTCATAGTTTTCAAAGTTTGTAAGTAAAATGGAAAGGGAGACAAAGGGAGAAAATAGGTGAGTGGGTGAGAGAAAGTGAAAAATGGAAAGCGAACATATTTATCATACTAATATACAACATAAAGTTTTTCAAATCCGCCCTTGGTTGTCTTAAAACTACTCAGCCTTTTTTTAACTACTTTTTATCAAGTTTTTGTAGTCGTAACGAGATATTGTATCGTCATATTTGACAATAAAGAAAAATCTCTCTGTATCTATCTACTGCATCCATCTACCTTTCTCAATATAGCCATCTATATCCTTTTCATAAATCTCTATCAGTCAGTCACTTACTTTTTCTCTTTTTCTGCTAGATTTTTTCTTTCTTTTTTTTCGTTTTAAAATCTTATTGTAAACTGTAGCAGGAATGATACTAATAATTTCAACGAGAAAATACTACTTAAAATGTTTATCAAAGATATTTTCTTGGAAAATATTTATAGTACGGTTGAGGTGTGGAAAGTGTGAATGGTCAACGATAATAAAGGATCGAGATTACTATATCATCATTGTTATACACCTTTTAGTTTTCTTTCCTTCTCTTTGTGTCTGTCTGTCTCTCTGCACGTGCGCATGTGTGAGGGTGGGGAAGGTTGCAGATATTTATAGATTCCTTATGCGCTACAGTTCCTTTTTTCTTCGCACCAAATCAGCATTTGTTGTCGTTTTACAACCTCTATCAAAACCATATTCAAAAGTAAGATACAGTCACGCTGAGGGCGCATATTTAAATAATATCAGTTTAGCTTAGATGCAACATTTATTGATTATCTGTTAAACCGAATTTTAAAAAATACCAATAAATGTCTAACTTTGCGGTATTATCATGGATAACTGAATTTACCTGGAAAAATGATTGGGTAATTTTCTATCTTAATTCCGCTGCTCCTACACCGACGATTATGGTATAATTGGATTCCTAGCAGGTATGTATTTTATTGCACAGAAACCTCCCTTTAGCGACAAACTTGGCCCCGATAGCAGGGAAGGGCATGGAAGTTTCCAGGGAAAATGTGAGGTTTAATAACACTAATGATATAATCCAGAATGAAAATAACGATGAAAATTCACTTGCATTGTGGATAGTGATAGGAATCCAACGATACCAAAATCCTCGAAGTAGGAGCGGCGAACTTACGATAAAAAATACCGAAATTAAAAACGTGTAGATCCCTAAAATGGGAAGTCATCAGCAAAAAGTTTTATATAAAATAGAGAAACTAATATGACAATAAAATATTATGCCCTAAGGAAATTCTTGTTATTAACACATTTTTCTAATTGTGATTATTTCTCTTGATGTATTATAATTGACATTGCATCTGTTTATATCGATATTGCTATAATCAAGAAGAGACGGGTTAGAGAGAGGGAGAACGGGAATTTCATGAGAGAATGGGAGGGAGAGAAGGAGAAAGGAGAGAGAGGGGAGCAATTGAGAGGGGGGGGAGACATATTCTTTGACAAAAACTGCGTATTAACTGTGAGTTTATAAATGTAATATTCCATCTCCATTACTCCATTTTTCTTCCCCCCCCCCTCCCTTACCCTCTTTATATAATTTTCTTGCCTACAATAAATTAGTGCGGACCTAGAACCAAAGAAAGTGAAAAAAATCAGTGATTTTGTAGTGGATATAACACTATATGGAGAATCCCATATCTCTCCCCAGTTCTTTTCTCTTTTTTTTCCAAACTTTCCGTATTGCTCGCATACGTTTAGTATAACTGTAATAACATGCTGACAAGGATGTTAAAATAAGTAAAAACATTGATTCCCATTTTTGCGTCACTACTTCCATGTTTTTCACAAATATTTTACTTCCGCGGAATTTTCTGACTGATCGCTTTAGAGTCTCTACCTGATGAGTTTTCCTCAGTTAATGAACCAAACTGCTAACCCTAACCAGCAAAGGTGTGATAAGTCTAGAGAGGAAACTGTCAAGATACAATCATCACGTAGATACAAGGTATGAAAAAATATTGTCTTGGTTTTCACGATTTTTTTTTCTTTCTCGAAGGTTTCTGTCTCCTCTCCCCTTTCTCTCTCTCTCTTTCTCTAAATACACCATTAATAATAATAATAAAAAAAAAAACTGTCGCCATGTAGGAATGAACAATGTGGTAATCTAGCATTCATTAAGCCCATCGTTCGAGACTGTTCAATGCCAAGTGTGGAATCCAACGTAGGTTCAAGTTTAGTGTTTATTTTTTTTCTTTGTTTAATTGCAGTCATTTTTTTTTCTGCGGATACGAATTATAAGGGATATTTAACATAAACAGAAAACGATAAGTAATATGAAATTCACATAATCCAGATGAATTACATGATGAACTGACATATATATATATATATATATATATATATATATATATATATATATATATATATATATATATGTATATATATATGTATATATATATATATATATATATATATATATATATATATATATATATATATATATATATATATATATATATATATATATATATATATATATATGTGTGTGTGTGTGTGTGTGTGTGTGTATGTGTGTGTGTGTGTATGTGCTTATGTGTGTGTTTGTGTGTGTAAGTGTGTGTGTATGTGTGTGTGTGTGTGTGTATGTGTATGTGCATGTATATATGTATGCGTATGTGTATGTGTGTGTGTGTGAGTTTCAATGCCAGTGAAAGTGGGAGAAAAAAAGATTAACAGACACATTGCAACCCGGTTTGGTGTCGGAAAAGGAAGGTATAAAGGTGAGAGAAGGATGGAAACGGAGATGATTGACGAAAATATAGAGACCGAAAGGACAAAAATGAGACGCTGAATGGCAATAACATTAATAATCATTACACTGTTAACGTGATCAGATAATGTTAAATGTATGATGATAACAGTAATAGATAATGGACAACGTGTAAATGGCAATAGAGATAAATATGAAACGACTGATATCTTTAGTTGTGAGATTTACCAGTTGTATAACTTATAAAATCCTTTGATTGATATATGATAAATGATAATAAAAACATTAATGGTAAGTTGTCACCTGGCTGCTACCATACTTTAGTCGAGCTCTTCCTATCTCTGTTCTAAATCCCTTTCAACATGTGTATCTATCTTATCTTTTCTTATAATTTTCCTCACTTGCTATTCATGGTTAGACTTTACATTTTATAGACACGGAAATGCTATATTAAGATTCTTTAGCTTTTATTTATAATCTATGACTTTTATTCGGACCCGCCTTTGGATAATCACCTCAAGAAAATTTCATTTTTCGTTTATACTGTCTATATATTTGCTCTAATTCCTTTACTTATTCTCCTTACATTTTACCAAAGATATGCCCATTCTATGAAGTGGTCCAATTTAGAACTATACAGACCTGACCAGATGCTAGGTAAAGAGAGAGAGAGAGAGAGAGAGAGAGAGAGAGAGAGAGAGAGAGAGAGAGAGAGAGAGAGAGAGGGAGAGAGAGAGAGAGAGAGAGCGCGAGAGAGAACTGAGTGTGAGAAAGAGATCAGAAAATCAGGCTTTGTAAATACCTCAAATAATAATTTCGCGGTCAGATTATCATGAATATTTTTCTTTAATAAGCATACTCAGGGATTAACAGCATCATTGAATGACAAAGAGAATACATCATTGCTAAAAAATAAAATAGTGACGCATTCAACATTCAGCTCATGCTCACATACTTGGGTTTCTGTGTCACTGCAGGCGGATTAGCACTGCACATGAATGGAAAAGAAAAGAGGGATTCTGCAATTACATAAGGGAGTGTTATATTCACCACAAAATTACTTTCATTTGCATAATTATAAGGAGCGCTGCGATCATCTTGAGTCTAATACATTGTATAAATATTATAAGTTACTCTTACAAAACGGTGATGGTTTATATCTGAATTATTTTTTCAGATTAATATTGATATCCAAGATAATACTTCAAGGTATTTTACAATTTCCGGCTTAACAGATAATGAACAAATGCTACATCTAAGCTCAACTCTGATATTACTTAAATATGTGCCTCCACGTGAGTGCATCTTACTTTTTGATATAATTTTGATTCAGAAATGCAATTTCTGTCACGCTATTAAAAGACTCTGTAGTAGCAATAAATGCTGATTAAGTGAGACGAAAAAAAAAAATGCAACGCTAAACGAATACAAAGACTAAAAATCCATATACATGTGCAACCTTCCCCACCCTCACACGCGCCCACGTGCAGAGAGAGACGAACAGAGACAAAGAAAAGGAAAGAAAACTAAAAAGTGTAAAGCACGAGGTATGTTTGGTTGGTAAGAGACACGTGTTATTAACGGGAATAGATCGTTTTTTAATTTTTCCTAGAAAATATGTTTGATAAACATTTCAGATGGTCTTTTCAAGGTTAACTTATTAAGGTATCGTTCCTGCTGCAGATTGCATTAAGACATCTCAATTGTTTAATATGGCGATGATATTTATCAAAACGAAAGGTCAAATGGATATTGTAAACATAAATACATACATATACATACATAAATTCATTTAGTTATCAGTCAACCATAGAACTTATCAGGATTAGCTGAAATTACATATATTCGTATTACTTATATTTTCATATTATTCCTTTATAATATCACATTAGCAGAAAGAAAAGGCTGAAATAAATACAATAAAGAAAAAAACAACGAAAAGGAGGCCTACGTGTGATTCCACACTTGGCATGGAACAGGCTCGAACGTGGCCCTGTAAATTACAAGGCCACAGCGTTAACTGTTCCTCCACCTCGACGATCTCTTCTCTTTATGAAAAAAGTGGCAAATTTAAGCTAAGCATTTATTGCATCACCATATGAATGGTGACTTCATATTCATAAAGTGGATTATCATTGATATTTTCCTAATATGAACATACACGGGGTTTTTACTTAATCAGTTGAATATGAAATGACAAAAGGACTAAAGCATTGATGAAAAAATAAATAACGCAATAATGGAAATCTTGATATATATCGTGGCCTACATTCTAACATCATTCTTGACAGTTTCTGCCCATATTACTTTGGTTTTTATGATGTTGCAGGTAGACTGGCAGTTTTTGAATAAACGTGCGTAAATTATGCGAAAACAAACAGGAATGAAAAGGGAGTGAGTCATATATCCATCACAAAATAAGTTTTAGTGAGAGAGACAGAGGAAACACACACACCAAGAAGGGAGGGGGGGGGGGGCCGAGAGAGAGAGAACAATTATTGTAAGAGATCGATAGAGGGGGAGGGGAGCACGCAGAGAGAGAGAAAACCATGCTTTGTAAAATTCTCAAATGAAATTCATAATGAGGATTGCCATGATCATTTTGCTTATGTAAGCTTACTCAAGGTTTTTTCAACATCAGTTTCATGTGTAATGAAATAAGGAGTCCCATACGATGATCTAACAAAATAAATAATTTATTGTTACCATTTTTACAATTTCGTAATTCGTCCTCAACAATATAAATGAGTAGACTGAGGAGTCGGTGCGAGCAGATATTTATTGGAACTCGAGGATGTGATGGCAGTGCTTTTGTGAAGAGGATCATCAAAAAGAAAATACGAACGAGTAAATATACAAAGGTTTAGAGCGATATTCTCTTCGAGGTTTTCTTACGCTAGAATTTCCTGTTTGTATTTCGGTGCTATATATACAGGAAATGTAACAATTTGTTTAGTAGTTTTGTGGCGGAAATGACATTATATAGAGAATCCTGTATCTCCGTTATTTTCTAATCTTTCCAATATTTCCGCATTACTCCCTTACGTTCAGTGTACCTGCAATAGTATGCTGACAAGAAGGATGTTAAAATAGATCAAACTATTGATTCCCATTTTACGTCACTATTTTCCTGTTTTCTCACCAATGTTTTACTTAGTTTGTCATTTCACATTACACTGATGCAGCAAAGCCTAGAGTTTGCTTGTATAACAAAAAATATGATGATCCACTATGATTCTCACCGGAAAAGTAATTATTAAGCAGTTTACTAATCATGATTTCTGACAGATCTCCTTGAAGTCTCTGCCTGATGAGTTCTCAGTTAATGAACCAAACTGCTTCTGTGATGAGAATCTTTAAAGGGGGATACAAACATATAAATACTGACACCATCAATGTTTTAGAGTGACAGTTAACAGATTTAATAAATGCTACATCTAAGCTAAACAGATATTATCTAGTTATGTGCCTCCACGTGAGTATATCTTATTAATATGGTTTTGATACAGGAATGCTATTTCCGTCAAGTTGTAAAACGACTCTGTAGTAACAACAAATGCTGATTCGGTGCGAAGAAAAAAGGAACTGCAGTGTAAAACGAATCTTTATTTATGTGTAACCTTCCCCACACTCACACACGCGCACGTGAAGAAAGACGGACAGACACAAAGAGAAGGAAAGAGAAAAGGTGTATAACATGTACGTTTGGTTTGCAAGAAGCAGATGAGACTATTAGGAATAAGAACAGAGGTTTATTTGCTTGCCAACGGGTGTTTTTATACAGAGATGCAATATTAAGCTTTTGTAAAACCTTTATTTATAATCAATGATTTTCGTTCGGATCCACCATTGGATAATGATCTCAAAAAGAATTCTATACTTTTTTTTATTTACTGTCTATATTTTACCTCCCATTTTTATTCTATTTTACCACAGATAGATTATGCCAGTTCTATGAAGTGCCATAATATAAGAGTGGATTATGAATATTTCTCTTATAGAAGCATGTTCAGGGTTTTACTGCATCAATTTAATCTGAAATGACAAAGGAAGTAAAGCATTGATGAAAAAAATAAGACAGTGACGCAATAATGGGAATCTCGATTCACACAATGACCCTTATTTTACCACTTTAGTCAGCTTATGCTCATAATCTTGGGATTCTGTGTTACTGCAGGCAGACTAGCACTGTACACGAATAGAAAAGAGAATGGGGATTCTGCAATTACGGAAAGGAGTGTCATAACCACGACTAAATCCTTTTCATTTATTTAGGAAATGAAAGGATTTAAGAAAAAAAAAATTCAACAGAACAATCATGATAATACCGCAAAGTTGATATTCATTAGTATTCAAAATTTCCGATGTAACAGATAATGAATAAATACTACATCTAAGCTAAACTGATATTATCTAGATATGTGCCTCCACGTTAGTATATCATACTTTTTGATATGATTTTGATACAGGAATGCCATTTCCGTCAAGCTGTAAAACGACACACATACACACATAACCACGCAATGTTTGCTCTCTCTCTCTCTCTCTCTCTCTCTGGTATCTGACCAGTGACTCCTTAGGTTATATAAACCACAAATTTTATAAGTTGAGAAAGTCATCACAATGGAGGAATGGTTAATACCTAGTGATATACAGACCTATATTTGAGACTGTTCCATGGAAAGTATGAAACCATGACCTTTTTGTATTTAAGATTAAATCTATTGTGTTCATATCATCTTTTTCTTTCCCTCTTTATCTTGTTTTCTCTCTCATTCTCTTTCCTCTCTATTAATCTGTCTCTGTTCTATCTCTATCTCTAACGACAAATGTATTTCTATCTATCTGCCGACCAATATTCTCTTTATTGTGTCTTCGCAAATAGAATTTTCTTCATCTAAAATTTTACTATTTTGACGTTCTGGGATAAAAAGAAAAAAAAAGTCTGGTGTTTCCTAGTTTACAATCTATTTGCTGTGGCAATATAAGCAGGTTCCTGTGTGTTACTCCACATGAATAAATAAAACAGAGAGAATTGATAATTTAAAAGGAGTCAGAGTATTGTTTATCGAACAAAATATATAGATAAATAAATAATGATGATAATAATAACAGAATATTTCAAATATTTACTGATAGCATAGCTTTCATTTATGTGTGTGTGTGTGTTTGTGTATGTATATATACATACATACATGTATATATATATATATATATATATATATATATATATATATATATATATATATATATATATATATATATGTGTGTGTGTGTGTGTGTGTGTGTGTGTGTGTGTGTGTGTGTGTGTGTGTGTGTGTGTGTGTGAGTATGTATAAATATGTATATATATATATATATATATATATATATATATATATATATATATATAGAGAGAGAGAGAGAGAGAGAGAGAGAGAGAGAGAGAGAGAAAGTGAAATGCAAATTCAAAATTACAACTGAAATAGATGCCGTAAAAGAAATAAGATTAAACTTGATGAAAATAAAGTGGAGCTTAAAACATGAAAAAGTATCATTGAAAGTTCTCAACAGGGGGCTTCCCCGTTTTCCTTTTAAATTCTACCCATTTTCTGTGATGCTATAAAGAAGTATAGTATGACTGTCTTATACATGCAACACACACACACACACATATATGTCTCTCTGTGTGTGTATGTGTTTCTATAAAGTATATATATATATATATATATATATATATATATATATATATATATATATATATATATATATATATATATATATATATATATATATATATATATATATATATATATATGTATATACATATATACATACATACATACATACATATATATATATATATATATATATATATAAATATATATCTATACATATATATATTCATGTATATATATACAACTATACACACACAAACACACACACACACATATATATACGTGTGTGTGTGTGTGTGTGTGTGTGTGTGTGTGTGTGTGTACCTGTGTATATATGTGTATATGATTTATAATATTTATGAATGAAATATGTTATAATTGCTGTGTTTTTGTTGTTATTATCACATAACGAAACTTTCTCGCATTATATAACGAAACAGCCTGATAAAATGGCTTTGCAATTATTACAGCATATTAGTATAGCAGAGACAGAAAATGAAGATGTTTGAATTTTCTCGCATTTACAGCTCTCTTTCTCTCCCTCGTTCTCTTTTGCTCTAAGAGAAATGCCCATGCAATATGTATATATATATATATATATATATATATATATATATATATATATATATATATATATATATATGAATGTATATTCACACACACACACACACACACACACACACACACACACACACACACACACACACACACACACACACACATATATATATATAAAATAAAATATGTATACGTATATAAATACACACACATATATATATGTATATCTGTGTGTGTGTATGTATATGCATATGAATATATAAATATATACATATGTATATATACATACATATATATGTATATATATATATATATATATATATATATATATATATATATATATATATATATATATATATATATATATATATATTTATATATAAAATATATATATATATAATATGCATATATATACATACATATATATGTATATATATATATATATATATATATATATATATATATATATATATATATATATATATATATATATATGAAAGCCATGCTATCAGTAAATATTTTAAATATTCTATAATTCGTATAATACGCTTTTTACTTATTCATGTTGCCGAGCACCCAGGAACATGTTTATATCATCATAGAAAATGGGTATATTTTAAAGGAAAATTAAAAAGCCCTGTGTTGAGAACCTTCGATTGTACTTTTACGTGTTTTAAAACATGCTCGTATCTTATCAGTTCATATTCCTTTTATTCCTCTACAATTCATATCAACAGAAGGAAAATTATGAAATAAATACAATTTAAAAGAATGAAACAAAAAGGGGGCCTACGTGTGATTCCACACTTGGCATGGAACAGTCTCGAACGCGGGTCTGCGAATTCGTAGACCAGCACGTTAACCGTTCCTCCACCTCGACGATCTCTCCTCAATTTGAAAATAACGGCCAATTTAAACTAAGCATTTATTGCATCACCATATGAACGAACTTGTACTAGCGT
>NC_091565.1:11457707-11467707 GCF_042767895.1 Penaeus vannamei | reverse complement strand
ATGGAGGAATGATAAATGCTGTGGTCTCATAATATACAGACCCACATTTGAGGCTGTTCCATGCCAAGTATGAAATCATTCACATGACCTTTTTGTATTTTAGATTTTATCTACTGTGTTGATATCATCTTTTCGTTTCCCTCTTTTTCTTGTTTTCTCTCTCATTTTCTTTCCCTTCCGTTTTCTCTCTATCGGTCTGACTATCTCTATTCTATCTCTATCTATCTAATTATAAATGTATCTCTATCTATCTACCGACCAAAATTAACTGTCTTCGCAAATAGAATTTTCTTAATTTTTCCATTACGGTAAAAAAGTACGATTTTGACTTGAACTTGGATAAAGAAAAAAAATGTCTGGTCTTTCCTAGTTTACAGTCAGATTTTGATAACTGGGGATACTAAACCTAAAATTTAAAATCTTACTAGCATGCCCTTGACTAATAAATGGAAACTAGAATTAAAAGTGAAGCGGAAAACTACCAACGAAGGTTCTCAACATAGGATTTCCCGTTTTCCCATTTTCTGTGATGATATAAGCAGGTTTCTGTGTGTTAGTCTACACGAATAAGTAAAACGAGCCAAAGTACTGTTTATCGAAAAAAATAAAAATAAAATAAAAATAAAATAATTTACGGAAAATTAACAGAATATTTCAAATATTTACTGATAGCATATTTTCATTTACGTCTTTGTGTTTGTGCGTATATGTGTGTGTGTTTGTATGTATGTGTGTTTGTGTGTGTGTGTGTATATATATATATATATATATATATATATATATATATATATATATATATATATATATATATATATATATATATATATATATATATATATATATATATATATATATATATATATATAGAGAGAGAGAGAGAGAGAGAGAGAGAGAGAGAGAGAGAGAGAGAGAGAGAGAGAGAGAGAGAGAGAGAGAGAGAGATGCAAATAAAAAAATCGAAGAAAAAACACACAATGGATGCCGTAAGAGAAATAAGATTAAACTTGATAAAAATAAAGTGGAGCTTAAAATATGGAAAAGTATCATTGAAAGTTCTCAACAGTGGGCTTCCCCGTTTTCCTTTAAATTCTACCCATTTTCTGTGATAATATAAACAGGTTACTGTGAATTTGAAGCACCAGCGAATATGAGTAAACCAACGAGAATTAATCAATAAAAATAATCCACACCACAACAGCTTCTTGAACAAAATTGTAATACATACAAAAAAACAAAAAAAAAAAAGAGAGAAAAAAACATTTTACACACTTACTGATAGCATGACTGTCTTATAAATGCAACACACACACACACACACATATGTCTGTGTGTGTGTATGTGTGTTTATAAATGTATGCATATATATAAATCTATCTATATATATGCATCTATACACACCCAAACACACACACACATATATATATATATATATATATATATATATATATATATATATATATATATATATATGTGTGTGTGTGTGTGTGTGTGTGTGTGTGTGTGTGTGTGTGTGTGTGTGTGTGTGTGTGTGTGTATGTGTCTCTGTGTGTGTGTGCCTGTGTATATGTGTGTATATATGTGTATATGGTTTATAATATTTATGAATGAAAAATGTTATAATTGCTGTTTTTTTGTTATCATCGAATAACGAAACTTTCTTGCAGTATATAACGAAACAGTCTGATAAACTGGCTTTTCAATTATTACAGCATATTAGTACAGCAGAAACAGAAAATGTAGTGATAAGTATCCACTACTTCATTATATATTCTTCATAACATTCACATCTTCCACACCTTGACCGTAATATAGATATTTTCCAAGAAACTATGTTTGATAAACATTTCAGATTGTCTTTTCAAGTTAAACTTATTAAGGTATCGATCCTGATGCAGTTTGCATTAAGATATTTCAAGATTTTAATAGGGCGATGAAATTTATCATAAAAAGATCAACTACATATTTTAATTATATAAATACACATATAAGCATACAAATATTCATTTAGTTATATTAACTATAGATATGATGATTAGCTGAAATTACATATGCTCGTATCTTATCATTTCATATTACTTTTATTCCTATTACAATTCATATCAGCAGAAAGAAAATTCTGAAATAAATACAATTTAAAGAAATGAAACCAAAAAGTGGCCTACGTGTGATTACACACTTGGTATGGAACAGTCTCGAACGCGGGACTAGGAAATACTAGACCATTCCTCCACCTCAACGATCTCTTCTCATTTTGAAAATAACGTCCAATTTAAACTTACCATGTGTTGCATCACTAAATGAACGAACTTTTACCAGTGTTTGTCTGATATATTTTTGACTCAGATCTGCCAGTTCTATGAAGTGCCGGTGGTTGGTAGATAGATAGATAGATAGATAGAGATAGATATAAAGTTAAATAGAATGATATAAAGATAGACTGACAGAGAGAAAGAGAACGCGAGAGAAAGAGAATGAGAGAAAAAATATCAATACAATTAACACAATAAATAAAATTCAAGAGAGAGAGAGAGGGAGAGGGAGAAATGAAAGAGAAAGAAGAGAGAGAGAGAGGAGTGGAAAGAAGTGAAATAGAAAGAATAACAGAGAGAGAGACAGATAGACAGAGAGAGAGAGAAGGGGGGGGGGGTGAAAGAGAGAGAGAGAGAGCACGCCTATGGCCAATAAATGGAAATTAGAATTCAAAGTGAAGCTTAAAACACGGAAAACTATCATCGAAGGTTTTTAATACAGGGCTTCCCCATTTTCCCATAATTCTACCCATTTTCTGTGATGATATAAGCAGGTTCCTGTGCCAGTCAACATGAATAGGTAAAACAGCGAGAATTGATAATGTAAAAGGAGGCAGAACCAAGAATGTAATATACGGAAAACTAACAGAATATTTCAAATGTTTACTGATAGCATATATAGCGTGTACTGTAACATATATAATTATATATATATATATATATATATATATATATATATATATATATATATATATATATATATATATATATATATATATATATATATATATATATATATATATATATATATATATAGAGAGAGAGAGAGAGAGAGAGAGAGAGAGAGAGAGAGAGAGAGAGTGAAATGCAAATACAAAATTATGAAGATAAAAAAATACATAAATACAAATAAAATATACCCCTTAAATGGGGATACGTAGGAGTAAATATACAACTGCTGACATCATCAAAATTTTAGAGCGATTTTCTTTTCAGGGTTTTCTTACGATGAAATTTCTTGCGATTTATGACTTAAAAATCATAGCTTGTAGATCCTAAAACTGGAAGTCATCAGGAACGCGCTATATTAATAAATATATATAAATATATATTTTTTATCATTCTATGTTTATTTAACTAGATCTCCTTAGTATTTTCCTCCTATCTTTCGCTGTTGAACATAATTACATTTTGTAGACAGATTTTATTGATCTGCCAGTGGAGAATAACCTCAGCAAATTTAATTTTTCTTATCTACTGTCCATATTTTTACTTTAATTCTTATTTTTGCTTTATACTATTTAAGTGTCCATATTTTGCATTATACAGAAATCACCTAATCAGACGCCAGAGAGGGTGGGACACACACATACACAGAGAGAGAGGGGGATAAAAAGCACACAGAGAAGGGGGGGCATAGAGATTGGAAGAGAGCATTGTGAAATAGAAAGAGGACAGGGAGGGCATAGAGAGAGAGAGAAAAAAAATCATATTTGTAAATTCCTCAAATGATAGTTTCGCGGTCAAATTCATAAAGTGGATTATGGATATTTTTCTTATATAAGCTTCCTCAGGGGTTTACTGCATCAGTTCAATCTGAAATGACAAAGGGAGTAAAGCATTGATAAAAAAATAAAATAGTGACGCAATAATAGAAATCTCGATTCACACATTGATCCATATTTTAACAGTTTATTCACATGTTCATATTCTTGGGATTCTATGTTACTGCAAGCAGATTAGCACTGAACACGAGTGGAAAAGAGAATTGGGAATCTGCAGTTACGGAAAGGATTGTCATATCCACCACAAGATTTTATTTGCCTTCAAAATGAAAGGATTTAAGAAAATAAGATTCAATAGAACATTCATATAGATTATAAGGAGAGCTGCGATCAGCTTGTGTCTAATTCATTGTATATGTTATATATTACTCTTTAAGAAATCAGTCATTGATTTATATTTTCAATTATTTTTTCAGGTTAATATTGATATCCATGGTGATACCGCAAGATAGATATTCATTGGTATTTTAAAATTTCCGGTTTAACAGATAATCAATAAATGCTACACCTAAGCTAAACTGATATTATCTAAATATGTGCCTCCACGTGAGCGTAACTTACTTCTCAATATAGTTTAGATACAGGAATGCCATTTCCGTCAAGTTGTAAACCGTCTATGGTAACAATAAATGCTGATTCGGTGCGAAGGAAAAGGGAACTGCAACGCAAAACGAATCTATATGCATCCGTTACCTTCCCCACCCTCACACACGCGCACGTAGAGAGACAGACAGACACAAAGAGAAGGAAAGAAAACTAAAAGGTGCATAACACAAGGTATGTTTGGCTGGCAAGAGACAATTATTTCGCGTCTTATCTTCAGAGAAGATATAATAATCTCGATCCTTCATTGTCGTTGACCATTCACACCTTCCACACCTCGACCATAATATAGATATTTTCTGAAAAAATATTTCTAATAACACATTGCATAGTATTTTCCCGTTGAAATTATTAAAGAATCATTCCTGCTGCAGTTTACAATGAGATAATACGGCGATGAAATTGATCATAAAAGATAAACTGCATATTGGAAATATATTTGTGCACACACACACACACACACACACACACACACACACACACACACACACACACACACACACACACACACACACACACACACATATATATATATGTATGTATATATATATATATATATATATATATATATATATATATGTATATGTATATATACATATACATGTATAAATGTATATCTATCTATCTATATACATATACATATATATCTGTATATATCTATATATCTACACACACACACACACACACATATATATATATATATATATATATATATATATATATATATATATATATATATATATATATATATATATATATATATGGACATATACACATACATATACAGGTATATATATATATATTATTTATCAGTAAATCACATAACTTAGCTGGAGTGTCTGAATTAACACATATATATTACAGCATTTCCTATTACTCCGTTATCTATTTATGTTGAATTTTCTTTATAATTCATGTCTGGAAGAAGAAAAAGAAATGAATACAATTACAACGACAACGAAAAACAAAAAGGTGACCTACGTGTGATTCCACACTTGGCATGGAACAGGTTCGAACGTGGGTCCGTAAATTACTAGACCAGCACGTTAACCGTTCCTCCACCTCGACGATCTCTCCTAATCTAGAAAAAAGCGGCCAATTTAACCTAACTATTTGTTGCATCACCATATGAATGGTGAATTTGTACGAGTATTTGTCTATCTGGTTCATTTTGACACAGATAAGCCAATTCTATGAAGTGTCACACTTCATATTGTCATTATAGAAGTAAGTTGTATTGCAGTTTAACATATTAATGTAATCAATTATCTTTAAAGGGTCTATAACGATAAAAAATATTTGTTCCTTTGTCAGCATTAAATTTGAGATGTGGCAAAACGCAATTCATAGACAAAGATTGTAAGTAAAATGGAAAGCGAGACAAAGAGAGGAAATATGTGAGTGGGTGAGAGAAAATGAAAAGTGAACATATTTATCATACTAATATACATATATATATATATTTTTCAACTTGTGGTTATTTTCCTTCGGATCCGCTCTTGCTTGAATTAAAACTGCACAGCCTTTTCTTAACTACTTTTTATCTTGTTCTTGTAGTCGTAATGAGATATTGTATCATATATGACAAAAAAAAAAGTCTATATCTATCTACTGTATCTCAATATACCCATCTATCTCCTTTTCATACATCTCTGCCAGTCATTCACTTTCTTACTTTTTCTACTAGATTTTTCTCTCTCTTTTTCGTATTAAATTCTTATTGTAAACTGTAGCAGGAATGATACTTAAAATGTCAACGAGAAAATACAAATCAAATATCAAATATATTTTCTAGATAAACATTTAGAGTACGGTTGAGGTCTGGAAGGTGTGAATGGTCAACGATAATGAAGGATCGAGATTACTATCATCATTGTTATACACCTTTTACTTTTCTTTCCTTCTCTTTTTGTCTGTCTGTCTCTCTAAGGAGAGAGAGAGAGGAGCAATTGAGAGGGGGGGAGTGAAAGAGACAGTCTTTGACAAAGATGCGTATTAACTGTGAGTTTATAAATGTAATATTCCATATCTCCATTACTCCATTTTTCTTTCTCCCCCTCACTTATCCTCTTTATATCATTTTCTTACCTACAACACTAAATTAGCGCGGGCCTAGAACCATAGAAAGTGAAAAAAATGATTTTCTGAATCCCGTATCTCTCCCCAGTTCTTTTCTCATTTTTTCCAATCTTTCCGTATTGCTCACATACGTTTAGTATAACTGTAATAAAATACTGACAAAGGATGTTAAACTAGGTAAAAACATTGATTCCCATTGTTACGTCACTACTTCCATGTTTTTCACCAATATTTTACTTCCGCGGAATTTTCTGACTGATCGCTTAAGAGTCTCTGCCTGATGAGTTTTCCTCAGTTAATGAACCAAACTGCTAACCCTAATCAGCAAAGGTGTGATAAGTCTAGAGAGGAAACTGTCAAGATACAATCATCACATAGACACAAGGTATGAAAAAATATTGTCTTGGTTTTCACTATTTGTTTTCCTTCTCGAAGGTTTCTGTCTCCTCCCCCCTTTTTTTCTCTCTCTAAATACATCATTAATTAAAGAAAAACTGTCGCAATGTAGGAATGATTACTGTGGTAATCTAGCATTCATTAAGCCCAACGTTCGAGACTGTTCCATGCCAGGTGTGGAATTAAACATAGGTTCAATTTTGGTGTTTAATTTTTTTTTCTTTGTTTAATTGCACTCATCTTTATTTCTTTCTGCGGATACAAATCATAAGGAATATTTAATATAATCAGAAAACGATAAGTAATATGAAATTCAGATAGTCCAGATGAATTGTATGATGAACTGACAAATATATACACACACACATATATATATATATATATATATATATATATATATATATATATATATATGTGTGTGTGTGTGTGTGTGTGTGTGTGTGTGTGTGTGTGTGTGTGTGTGTGTGTGTGTGTGTATGTGTATGTATGTGTGTGTGTGTGTTTGTGTGTGTGTGTGTGAGTTCCAATGCCAGTGAAATGAGAAGAGAGATTAACAGACACATTACAACCCAGTTTGCTGTCAGAAAAGAAAGGTGTAAAGGTAAGACAAGGATGGAAACGGAGATGATTGATGGAAATATAGAGAAAGAAAAGACGAAAAGGGAGACGCTGAATGGCAATAACATTAATAATCGTTACACTGATTACGTGATCAGATAATGTTGGAAATGTGATAACAGTAATAGATAATGGACAAAGTGTTAATGGCAATAGCGATAGATATGAATCGATTAATATCTCAAGTTGTGAGGTTTACCAGTTGTATAACTTATAAAATCCTTTGATTGATATATGATGAATGATAATAAAAACATTAATGGTAAGTTGTCACCTGGCTGCTGTTATACTTTAGTCGAGCTCTTCCTATCTCTGTTCTATCTTCCTAGTTTCGCGGTCAGATTATCATGAATATTTTTCTTTTATAAGCATACTCAGGGATTTACAGCATCATTAAATGACAAAGAGAATACATCATTGCTAAAAAATAAAATAGTGACGCATTCAACATTCAGCTCATGCTCACATTCCTGGGTTTCTGTGTTACTGCAGGCGGATTAGCACTGCACATGAATGGAAAAGAAAAGAGGGATTCTGCAATTACATAAGGGAGTGTTATATACACCACAAAATTACTTTCATTTGTCCTGCGATCATCTTGAGCCTAATACATCGTATATATATTATGTTAAAAAACGGTGATGATTTATATCTGAATTATTTTTTCAGATTAATATTGATATCCAAGATAATACTTCAAGGTATTTTACAATTTCCGGCTTAATAGATATTGAACAAATGCTACATCTAAGCTCAACTCTGATATCATTTAAATATGTGCCTCCACGTGAGTGTATCTTACTTTTTTATATAGTTTTGATTCAGAAATGCAATTTCTGTCACGCTATTAAAAGACTCTGTAGTAGCAATAAATGCTGATTGAGTGAGACGAAAAAAATGCAACGCTAAACGAATACAAAGACTAAAAATCCATATGCATGTGCAACCTTCCCCACCCTCACACGCGCCCACGTGCAGAGAGAGACGAACAGAGACAAAGAAAAGGAAAGAAAACTAAAAAGTGTATAGCACGAGGTATGTTTGGTTGGTAAGAGACACGTGTTATTAACGGGAATAGATCTTTTATTTTTCCTAGAAAATATGTTTGATAAACATTTCAGATGGTCTTTTCAAGGTTAACTTATTAAGGTATCGTTCCTGCTGCAGATTGCATTAAGACATCTCAATTGTTTAATATGGCGATGATATTTATCAAAACGAAAGGTCAAATGGATATTGTAAACATAAATACATACATATACATACATAAATTCATTTAGTTATCAGTCAACCATAGAACTTACCAGGATTAACTAAAATTACATATATTCGTATTACTTATCTTTTCATATTATTCCTTTATAATTTCACATTAGCAGAAAGAAAAGGCTGAAATAAATACAATAAAGAAAAAAGAAACGAAAAGGAGGCCTACGTGTGATTCCACACTTGGCATGGAACAGGCTCGAACGTGGCCCTGTAAATTACAAGGCCACAGCGTTAACCGTTCCTCCACCTTGACGATCTCTTCTCTTTATGAAAATAGTGGCAAATTTAACCTAAGCATTTATTGCATCACCATATGAATGATGATTTCATATTCATAAAGTGGATTATCATTAATATTTTCCTAATATAAACATACGCGGAGTTTTACTGCATCAGCTGAATATGAAATGACAAAAGGACTAAAATACTGATGAAAAAATAGGGTAATAACGCAATAATGGAAATCTTGATATATATCGTGGCCTACATTCTAACATCATTCTTGACAGTTTTTACTCATATTACTTTGGTTTCTATGATGTTGCAGGTAGACTGGCAGTTTTTGAATAAACGTACGTGAATTATGCGAACAAACAGGAATTAAAAGTGAGTGCCATATATTCATTACAAAATAAGTTTTAGTGAGAGAGACAGAGGGAGCACACACACCAAGAAGGGAGGGGGGGGGGGGCTGAGAGAGAGAGAGCAATTATTGTAAGAGATCGATAGAGGGGGAGGGGAGCACACAGAGAAAGAGAGAGAAAACCATGCTTTGTAAAATTCTCAAATGAAATTCATAATGAGGATTGTCATGATCATTTTGCTTATGTAAGCTTACTCAAGGTTTTTCAACATCAGTTTTATGTGTAACGAAATAAGGAGTCCTATACGATGATCTAATAATAAAAACAAAAAAACTATTGTCACTATTTTTACTAATTCGTAATTCGTCCTCAACAATATAACTGAGTAGACTGAGGAGTCGGTGCGAGCAGATATTTATTGGAACTCGAGGATGTGATGGCAGTGCTTTTGTGAAGAGGATCATCAAAAAGAAAATACGAACGAGTAAATATACAAAGGTTTAGAGCGATATTCTCTTCGAGGTTTTCTTACGCTAGAATTTCCTATTTGTATTTCGGTGCTATATATACAGGAAATGTAACAATTTGTTTAGTAGTTTTGTGGTGGATATGACATTATATAGAGAATCCTGTATCT
>NC_091565.1:11442707-11447707 GCF_042767895.1 Penaeus vannamei | reverse complement strand
CTTTTATTCCTCTACAATTCATATCATCAGAAAGAAAATTATGAAATAAAAAGAATAAAAAGATGAAACAAAAGGGGGCTTACGTGTGATTCCACACTTGGCATGGAACAGGCTCGAACGCGGGTCTACGAATTACTAGACCAGCACGTTAACCGTTCCTCCACCTCGACGATCTCTTCTCGAATAGAAAATAACGGGCTATTTAAACTAAGCATTTATTGCATCATCATATGAATGTATTTCTACCAGTGATTGTCTGTCTGATATACCTTTGACTCAGATCTGCCAGTTCTATGAAGTGCCGGTAGGAGACAGAGGGGAGGGAGGCGGGGGGCACTGAGAGAGAGAGAGAGAGAGAGAGAGAGAGAGAGAGAGAGAGAGAGAGAGAGAGAGAGAGAGAGAGAGAGAGAGAGAGAGAGAGAGACGGGCAGGGGCGCCACTGAGAGAGAGAGAGAGGGGAGAGGAGAGGGGGGGGGGGGAGGCCGAGGCGCACTGTGAGAGAGAGGAGGGGGGCAGGGGCGCCAATGAGAGAGAGAGAGAGAGAGAGAGAGAGAGAGAGAGAGAGAGAGAGAGAGAGAGAGAGAGAGAGAGAGAGAGAGAGAGAGTAGAATATCATACCTTGTAAATTTCTTGAATTATATTTTCGTGGTCAGATTCATAAAGTAGATTATCATGAATATTTTCCTTATATAAGCATACTCAGGTTAAATGAGAAATAAGAAAGGAACTAAAGAACTGATGAAAAAATAAAGTAGTGACGCAATAATGGAAATCTTGATTCATATCTTGGCCTATATTCTAACATCATTCTTGACAGATTATGCTCATATTGTTTGGGTTTCTATGTTGTTGCAAGTAGAATAGCAGTGTGTGTGATTAACATTATTCAAATAAACCTACCTCTCTCTCTCTCTACATCACGTCTCTCATTTTTTTTCTCCTTGTATCCCTTCCTCTTTTTCTCTCCCCCGTCCTCTCTCACGCTCTCTCTATCACTGTCTCCTCTTTCTCCTGTCCCCCTCCTCTTTCTGCTTTATCGATCTCTCTCTTTCCTATCCCATTTTCATTTACCTCTCTTTATTCCTCTCCATTTCCCCCTCACTCCCACCGGCCAACGCGAGTAACGTCTTCAGGCGATATTCCTTCTTTGCAACACATCATATTGACCCAGTGGCTTCTCCGGCACGGTTTTACAGCTTTGGATTGTGGCAATTTGTATATCGGCTTGTTTGTAGCAAATATATCTAACAGATACACGTATCAGTTTATTATCCAGACGATGAGGTTACAAATATGTTTAGTAAATTTTACCACTAATGTCTTTACACTAAAAGATCAACACACTGGGCGTATGTCTTCCCTTTCGAGACTGCCCCATGCTAAGCGTGGAAGCACACTTTTAAGTCCATACTTTGAAAGTTGTGTGTGAAATTTGCGATTTTATACACGTTGTATGGAATATATGTCTATTGTCATTATCGGTTGTTTGCAGAGAAGAACATTCTATTGTTGGACCAAAGCCAGGAGACAGGAGAGTTACTCGTGGAAACAGGACACCGCAGTATCTCTCTCTCTCTCTCTCTCTCTCTCTCTCTCTCTCTCTCTCTCTCTCTCTCTCTCTCTCTCTCTCTCTCTCTCTCTCTCTCTCTCTCTCTCTCTCTCTTTCGTCATGCAAACTGGTAGATGCAATAGTTTGGCTCTACTCGATTTGCCACACTTTCCTTCCCTTGGGTCAGCAGTTACGTTACATAAGTTTTCTGACAAAAAAGTATCGGAGCTAGTGGTGGATGAAGACATTTTACCAGAAATTAGATTTGGCAAGTTCAACGCGGAAACTTATTTATAAGAATTACTCCTACCATGTTTACACAGGAATATCTCAAGGTGAAATAGGAACAAATCATATGAAGAAATAAACAAGTGAGTCAACCACGAAATTTCTTCATTTTTTCCCGTATCTGCCCATATCACTTAATTTCCATTATGATTTTTAACAGGCTGTTTTAGAATAAACTGCCATATATGAATAAATGGATATTGCAGCAGAACCGATAATATTAAATAAATTCCCACATAAAACAATATGAGAAAGACAACTCATAGGATATATTTCTGTGCATCTAATAGGTAATCTCGAATTTCTAAAGAAAGAATTGCTCTTTGTCTCTTTCATGTGCACACTGAACTAAAAAAAATGGTTGTTTCTGACATTGATATGCCTGGCTTATAGACCTTAATCTGAAATAGAAATTAGAAAGTGGCCATTGCACATTCGTTAAGTTAAAGAGTCAAATTTATTTATGGGTTGATGAATATCTGATAGAATTTTTTGCATATACATCGATATCTCAAATATCATTCATGGCTGCAACAATAGTCGCTGCTATTATACTACAGGATTAATTATAACTATTTTCTCCAAGTTACATTTCTTGCAATTGTCCATTTTATTTATGAAATCATATGTGAGAAAACTGGAGTCGGTGCTGACAGATATCTATTGTAACTCGAGGATGTCACGCCACTGCTTTTGTGGAGAGGATCTTGAAAATGGGTGATACGGAGTTAATATACAATAGTTGATATGTAATATGCAAAGTTACAGAGCGATTTTCTCTTCAGGGTTTTCTTACGTTTTTTTAATATATTATTTTTATTTATTTTTATCATTGTTTTTCTTTTTTGTATATTTGCTTACAAGAGAGTGAATACATCCTTTGTGATTTATGACTTAAAATTCCTATACAATGAAATTCGAAACGTGTAGATCCCGAATATTGGGAAGTCATCAGCAAAAGTTGCGGACAAAATAAAGAAATGAAAATATCATTAACGTGCTGTATCGTAATTATATTCTTGAATGTAATTAATGCAGATTTTTATTGTAACAATTATTTTTTGTTGTACTTCTCATGATTGGTATCACACTTGTTTATATCATCGATTTTACTCTAATCAAGAAGAGAGGGAGGACGTCTCAAAAGAGGATGGGAGGATGGGAGGAAGGGAGAGAAGGAGAGAGAAGGGGGGGGAGTAAGGGAGAGGAGAAAGAGAGAGAGGGCGGGAGGAAGGGAAGGGAGCATGACAGAGAGGGGAAGGGAGAGGAGAGAAGGCGGGGGGATGGGTAAAGGAGCATCATAAAGAAAGAGAAAGAGAACAGGCACAGAGAGAAGGAAAGAAAACCAAAAATCATGTTTTGTAAATTTCTTAAATGATAGTTTCGCAGTTATATTCATAAAGTGGATTATCATTAATATTTTCCTTATATAAACATACTCGGGGTTTTACTGCGTCAACTGAATATGAAATGACAAAGGGACTAAAACATTATTGAAAAAGTAAAGCAATAACGCAATATTGGATATCTTGATTGATATGTTGGCCTATATTCTAACATCATTCTTGACAGTTTATGCTCATATTACTTGGGTGTCAATGTTGTTGCAGGTAGACTAGCAGTGTGTGTGATTAACAGTTTTTAAATAAACGTACCTGAATTATGCGAAAAGAATTTAAAGAATAAAAAATAGGAATGGAAAGGGAGTGAATCATAGATCCATCACAAAATAAGTTTTAGAGAGAGGGAGGGATTGGGGGGGGGAGGGGGTTGGAAGATGAAAGATATATATGTAAATTCCTTGTACTTTATTTCTTCACTAAGTTTTGTTTCATTTCATCTTGTTTATTTTTATACATCCATTTAATCTCATTTCTCTAATTCAGGTATGGAGTACATTTCAAGGTAGAAATATATAAGAACAGCAAATCAAGATACCATAAAGGAGAAATTCTATGATTTCTCATTTTAGATTTCTTTCTCGTCTTCTATTTCACTGCCATATCAAACCCCAGATTTCCTTTTGCAGACAAAAACAGGAAAACTACTTTTAAAGAATTTATTTAGTGTTTTCTGTGGATTTTCCTTTTCTACTATTAATTTCTATGCCTGAAGACGTTTTCCTTAATAAAGTACGATAACGTAATTGCTGACAGAACATAAGTATTAGTTTGATCATGTTAATCTACTGCAGTTGTGATGAGACAGAGCAGTAACGTGAAAATACCGAAATTAATGTAAGAGAAAACCTTCGGACGCGGAGGCCTTCGTATTCAGCTTGTCTTGTGTTCAGAGAAGAGACAGGAATCTCGATCCTTCATTATCGTTGACCATTCACACCTTCCACACCTCGACCGTGTTATGAATGTTTTCCTAGAATAAGTGTTTGATCAACAAATTAAGTGGTATTTTCCCATTGAAATTATTAAAGTATCATTCGTACTGCAGTTTACAATAAGATCTTTATACGATGATGAAACAGCAAAAGATGAACTGCATTTTGGAAATATATATATATATATATATATATATATATATATATATATATATATATATATACATACACATATATGCATACATATATCTACGTATATATATGTATATATGTATATATGTATATATGTATATATATATGTATGTATATGTATATATATGTATATATATGTATATATATGTATATGTATGTGTCTGAATTAACATGTTTTTATATTTCAGCATTTAACATTACTCCGTTGTCTATTTATGTTGAATTCCCTTTATAATTCATAGTAACAACAACAACAACAACAAAAAAAAGGATGAAATGAAATAAAACGACAAAGAAACAAAAGGTGACCTACGTGTGATTCCACACTTGGCATGGAACAGGCTCGAACGCGGGCCTACGAATTAGTAGACCAGCACGTTAACCGTTCCTCTACCTCGATGATCTCTTCTTATGTAAAATAAAGCGGCAAATTTAAATTAAGCATTTGTTGCATCTCCATATGAATGATGTGTTTGTACGAGAATTTGTGTATCTGATACATTTTGACACAGAAATGCCAATTCTATGAAGTGTCACACTTAATGTTATCATTATAGAAGTAAGACCTATAGCAGATTAACATATTAATGTAATTAATTATCTTTAAAGACTCTATAACGATGAAAATATTTGTTC
>NC_091565.1:11435207-11437707 GCF_042767895.1 Penaeus vannamei | reverse complement strand
TAAATATTTGTTCCATTGCATATATACATACATATATATATATATATATATATATATATTCATATATATATATATATATATATATATATATATATATATATATATATATATATATATATATATATATATGTATATGTATACACACGTATATATATATACTAATATATATATATATATATATATATATATATATATATATATATATATATATATATATATATATATATATATATATATATATATATATATATATATATATATATATATATATATATATATATATATATATATATGTACGTATATATAATTATGTATATGTATATATATATACATATATATATATATATATATATATATATATATATATATATATATATATATATATATATATATATATATGTATATATATATATATATATATATATATATATACATATATATATATATATATATATATATATATATATATATATATATATATATCTATCTATATATATATATATACACACACACATACACACACACACACACACACACACACACACACACACACACACACACACACACACACATATATATATATATATATATATATATATATATGTGTGTGTGTGTGTGTGTGTGTGTGTGTATGTGTGTGTGTGTGTGTGTGTGTGTGTGTGTGTGTGTGAAAGGCATGCTATCAGTAAATTCTTTAAATATTTTGTTGCCTGTATATTACATTTTTTGTTCGATAAACAGTGCCCGGCTCCTTGTAGATTATTCACTCGCGCTGTTTTACTCACTCATGTTGAATAAGTATCATAAAAAAGTAGAATTTAAAGGAAAATGGAGAAGCCCTGTACTGAGAACCTTCGATGGTATTTGTATATATTTTAAATTCCACTGATTTTAGTTTCCATTTCGTAGTTATATGTATAGTAATGAGATTTTAAATTTTAGGTTTAGTGTCCCCAGTCTGTGAAAATCTGGCTGTAAACAAGGAAAGACCAGACTTTTTTATTCAAGAAAATTCTATTCGTCGAAGATATGGTGAGGAGGATATTGGATATATAGATACTGGGAAAGGAAAACAGAGGGCCATTCACTTCGAAGGTGTTATACTTACTGAGCCATTCTGAATGTAATAAAATCTGACAAAGGAAATGATAATGCACAAAGGGTTTTTCTTGCCGTTTTACATATTATTCGTAAGAATGAATCTGTTTGTCAGTTCGTATGTCTGAACACTATCTGTTTCTCACTCTTTCGAAATACTTCTTTAACTCCTCTCTCTCTCTATTGTCCTTTTCTTTTTATTCATCAGCTTTTTATCATCCCACTACGAGGCAATTTTCATATGATGACTGCCAGTGTATAAAACATTAAGTGAAGAATATCTAGTGTACAGTATTGTGCATGGCATGATTTCTAATAAAGACATCGAGAGGCAAGTATTTTTTTTCTCTTCGCCTTGGAACCACAATGTTTGTTATTCATGCGTCTGTCTACTCACTTATTTACTCATTCATTCACCGATCCTCATCCACTTCCCGTTTTCGTTATATCTCACTATTGAAAGAACCGTTTCCTTACAGAGAAACATTTCGTTTCCTCCAATAAAGTTCGAAAATTATAACAAAATGTTCCTAGGATAGTATTTCGAGAATAAATATATAGATAATGCACTGAAATATAGTTGATCGAAAGGCCACAGATCAGCTGACGGTTATCATTCCGATCAGAGGTGTAGAAAATGTTAAACTTTCACTTGAAGGATTAGACAGACTTTTAACGTCACTACTTTCATGTTTGCTCGCCATTGTTTTACTTCGTTTGTCATTCCACATTACACTGATGCAGCAAAGCCTAAAGTTTGCTTATATAAGAAAAAAATATGATAATCCTCTATGATTCTCATCGGAAAACCAACCATTACGCAGTTTACAAATCACGATTTTCTGACAGATCACTTTGAAATTTCTGCCTGATGAGTTTTCAGTTCATCAATCAAATTGCTTCTGTGATGAGGATCTTTAAAGGGGGATACAGAGGAGTAAATATACAACTGCTGACATTATTAATTTAGATTCTTTTCGGGATTTTCTTACGCTTAAATTTCTTGAGATTTATAACTTAAAAATCATAGCTTGTAGATCCTAAAAACTGGAAGTCATCAGGAACACGTTATATAAATAAATATATAATATATATATGTATATATATATATATATTGTTTATCTAACTATCTCTCCTTAGCATATATCTTCTCTTTCGCTGATAAACATTATTACATTTTGTAGACATAGACTTTTGTTTAGCTTTTATTTATCATTTATGAATTTTGTTTGGATACGCCAGTGGAGAATGACCGCAGCAAAGTTAATTATTCTTATCGACTATCTATCTGTTTACTCTAATTCATATATTTTTTTTTATTTTATCAAAAAACACGCAGGGAAGGGGGAAGCATATAGAGAAGAGAACACTGAAATAGAAACAGGACGGGGACGGCGTACAG
>NC_091565.1:11427707-11430207 GCF_042767895.1 Penaeus vannamei | reverse complement strand
AGCATTTCATATTACTCCGTTATCTATTTATGTTGAATTTTCTTTATAATTCATGTCTGGAAGAAGAAAAAGAAATGAATACAATTACAACGACAACGAAAAAAAACAAAACCAAAAGGTGACCTACGTGTGATTCCACACTTGGCATGGAACAGGTTCGAACGTGGGTCCGTAAATTACTAGACCAGCACGTTAACCGTTCCTCCACCTCGACGAACTCTTCTCTTTTAGAAAAAGGCGGCAAATTTAAACTAAGCATATATTGCATCACCATATGAATGGTGAATTTGTAAGAGTATTTATCTATCTGGTTCATTTTGACACAGATAAGCCGATTCTATGAAGTATCACACTTGATATTGTCATTATAGAAGTAAGTTGTATTGCAGTTTAACATATTAATGTAATCAATTATCTTTAAAGGTTCTATAACGATGAAAATATTTGTTCCTTTGCCAGGATTAAATTTGAGATGTGTCAAAACGCAATTCATAGACAAAGATTGTAAGTAAAATGGAAAGCGAGACAGAGAGGAAATATATGAGTGGGTGAGAGAAAGTGAAAAGTGAACATATTAATCATACTAATATACATAATTTTTTTTTAACTTGTGGTTATTTTCCTTCGGATCCGCTCTTGCTTGAATTAAAACTGCACAGCCCTTTCTTAACTACTTTTTATCTTGTTCTTGTAGTCGTAATGAGATATTCTATCATATTTGACAAAAAAGAAGTCTCTCTATATCTATCTATTGTATCTCTACCTTTCTCAATATAGCCATCTATCTCCTTTTCATACATCTCTGCCAGTCAGTCACTTTCTTACTTTTTCTACTAGATTTTTCTCTTTTTTCGTATTAAATTCTTATTGTAAACTGTAGCAGGAATGATACTAAAAATGTCAACGAGAAAATACAACTTAAAATGTTTATCAAATATATTTTCTCGGAAAACATTTATAGTACGGTTGAGGTGTGGAAGGTGTGAATGGTCAACGATAATAAAGGATCGAGATTACTATCATCATTGTTATACACCGTTTAGTGTTCTTTCCTTCCCTTTTTGTCTGTCTGTCTCTCTGCACGTCCGCATGTGTGAGGGTGGGAAAGGTTGCAGATAAATATAGATTCGTTTTGCGCTGCAGTTCCCTTTTTCTTCATTCCGAAACAGCATTTATTGTAATTGAGTCGTTTTATAATTCGATGGAAATGGCATTCCCATATCAAAACCATATAGAAAAATAAGAAGCACTGACGCTAATGCGCATATTTAAATAATATTAGTTTAGCTTAGATGTAGTATTTATTGATTATCTGTTAAACCGATAAAAAAAACAGTCTACCTTTGCGGCATTATCATGGATATCTGTATTTACCTGGAAAAAAGATTGGGTGATTTTCTATCTTATGTCCGCCGCTCCTACATCGACGATTTTGGTATCGTTGGATTCCTAACAGTCTCTATAATGCGGAATATGTAGTTTTTATTGCGCGGAAACCTCCCGTTAGCGACAAACTTGGCCCCGATAGCAGGGGAGGGCATGAAAGTTTCCAGGGAAATGCGAGGTTTAATAACACTAATAATATAACCCACAATGAAAATAACGATGAAAATTCACTTGCATTGTGGACAGTGCTAGGAATCCAACGATACCAAAATCGTCGATGTAGGAGCGGCGGACTCAAGATAGATAATCACCGATGGGAAGTCATCAGCAAAATTGTTTATATAAAATAGCGAAACCACTATGACAAGTATGTATTATGCCCTAAGAAATTTTTTATTATTAACGTATTTTTAAATTATGATTATTTCTTTTGATGGACTTATATCATCGATATTGCTATAATCAAGGAGAGAGGTGAAGAGAGAGGGAGGACGGTAGTTTCATGAGAGGATGGGAGGGAGAGGAAGAGAGAGAGGGAGGGGGGAAGAGAGAGGAGCAATTGAGGAAGGAGAAGGGAAAGAGACATGGTTTTTGACAGTAACTGCGTATTAACTGTGAATTTATAAATGTAATATTCTATCTCTCCGTTACTCCATTTTCCTTCCCCCCCCCCTATTCTCTTTTTGTAATTTTCTTAACTGCAACACTAAATTAGTGCGTCCAAGAACCATTGAAAATGAAAAAAAAACGTGATTTTGTGGTGGATATGACACTATATGGAGAATTCCGTATCTCTCCCCAATTCTTTTCTCTTTTTCCAATCTTTCTGTACCACTCACATACGTTTAGCATAACTGTAATAACATGCTGACAAGGATGTTAAAATAAGTAAAAACATTTTTACACTTCCATGTTTTTCACCAATATTTTACTTCCGCGGAATTTTCTGACTGATCACTTTAGAGTCTCTGCCTGATGAGTTTTCCTCAGTTAATGAACCAAACTGTTAACCCTAATCAGCAAAGGTGTGATAACTCTACATTCTAATATCATTCTTGACAGTTTTTACTCATATTACTTTGGTTTCTATGATGTTGCAGGTAGATTGGCAGTT
>NC_091565.1:11415207-11422707 GCF_042767895.1 Penaeus vannamei | reverse complement strand
ACATATATATATATATATATATATATATATATATATATATATATATATATATATATATATATATATATATATATATATATATATATATATATATATATATATATACATATATATACACATAAACATATATATATATATATATATATATACATACATATATATATATATATATATATATATATATATACATAAACATATATATATATCTATATATATATATATATATATATATATATATATATATATACATATATATATATATATATATATATATATAGATATATATATATATATATATATATATATATATATATATATATATATATATATATATATATATATATATATATATATATATATATATATATATATATATATATATATATATAAATCCTAAAACTTGTCTGGAGTATCTGAATTAACATTCATATAATTCAAAATTTCATATTTCTCCGTTATCTATTCATGTTTGATTTATATCAACAGAAATAAAAGGATGAAATAAGATTAAAACGACAAAAAAAAAAAAAAAAAAATGAAAAGGTGACCTACGTGTGATTCCACACTTGGCATGGAACAGGTTCGAACGTGGGTCTGTGAATTACTAGACCAGCACGTTAACCGTTCCTCCACCTCGACGATCTCTTCTTTTAAAGAAAAAAGCGGCAAATTTAACCTAAGCATTTGTTGCATCACCATATGGATGGTGAATTTGTACGAATATTTGTCTATCTGATACATTTTGACACAGATATGTCAATTCCATGAAGTGCCACGCTTAATATCGTCGTTATAGAATGAAGATTTATTGCAGTTTAATATATTACTGTAATCAATTATCTTTAAAGAGTCTACAGCGATGTAAATATTTGTTTCATCACTGGCATTAACTTTTAGATGTGGCAAAGGGAAATTCATTGACAAAATCGCAAAAATAAATCATAGACGCCAGTGTGAGAGAGAGGGGGGGCAAACGAGAGAGTAAGACACTAAGAGAGGAAGAGAGAGAGCTTGATTATATGTTTGATTATATACATAACATATATATAATCAGACATCCACCTTAGTTTCTTATGTATTGGAGGAGGGGGCAGCACTGTATACATATATACATATATATATATATATATATATATATATATATATATATATATATATATATATATATATATATATATGTATGTATATATATGTATGTATGCATGTATAGACATATATATATATATATATATATATATATATATACACATACATATATATATATGTCTATATATATACATATATATATATATATATATATATATATATATATATATATATATATATGTATATATATATATGTATGTATGCATGTATAGACATATATATATATATATATATATATATATATATATATGTATATATATATATATACATATATGTCTATACACATATATATGTCTATACATACATACATACATATATATACATACATATATATATATACAAATATTATATATATATATATGTATATATATATATATATATATATATATATATATATTTATATATATATACATATATATGTATATATATATATATATATATATATATATATATATATATATATATATATATATATATATGTGTGTGTGTGTGTGTGTGTGTGTGTGTGTGTGTGTATACATATATGTCTGTATATATACATTTATATATGTATATATATATGTATAGACATATCTATATATCTATATATCTATATCTATCTATCTATCTATATACACACATACACATACTCACTTATACGCATATACATATACCTATATACTGTCGTGCCTAAAGCCATAGAATCACTGCCAAGCAGAAAAAAGAACCTTACTTCTCAACAATTCATCTACGAGTTTTGATTCCCGATAAAAAAACAAAAAAACATCGCATACCGAATCATATTTCCAAATGTATATCTACGCGTCATATTTTTCTTAGTACTGTCTGGTTACATCTTCTATCATGATTTTCACCGCTATCATTGCAAGTTTGATTGAAACTATCTTTTACAAAGCGAATCTTTCTTATTTTAGATTAAGAAATATAAAAAAATATATATATCTCACGATTTAAGCGTTTTTGCCGAAGGTTTATATTTTCTATCTGTAGTAAAATCCAATCAAAAGAGATAAAAAGAAAAGAAAAATAAAATACAACCACAAAAACTCATGGTATGAACGTTTCCTTGTTTTTTGCCATTTATATTGAAACCTGTTTGATGTTTTTTTACTAGCATAGCAAGGTTAACTGAGATAATCTAATCTTCCCTATTTTCAGTAAGAGATTATGTTTTTTCGATCTCAGCTCGCGATATTAGCGTTTTCCTCGAAGACGTCTACTCTGTTAGATGAACATGTGAATTTTTAATTCGGATAATTTTTTTAAGATATGACGTTTTTTCTTTCTTTCTTTTCTTACTTTTTAATCATCATTGTTAATAAGATAGTATTTATTACTACACATTCGACAAAAAGAAAAAATAAAAAAACTGGGGACTCGAACCCCAGTCCCCGCCTCCTAGGCATTGTGAATATTTAATTGATTGTTATTCTGGATTTATAAAGTGCAAGGTTGTTGTTCTTGTTTTTCGTTTTCGGTGAAATTCTCGTTGGATTTTTTTTTCTTTTTTTGTGCATGTGTGTACCAAGCTCATTGATAAAGGATAAGAAAAGAGAGAGACTGAGAAAGATAAACAGACAGAGACAGAAACCACAGCCCAGTTTACTTTCACAAAAGAAAGAGAGAAAGGAGATGGGAGGACAGACACAAAAATGGCGAACGGAAAGACAAAGAAAATGATAAATGAACATGCTACGAGGAAAGGTAAAAGCGCTAATCGTAAGAATTGATAATAGCGATCAGAATAGTGACGTAGACGAATAGTAGAATTATATTAATACATGATATTAATAGCGATAATGGCAGAGATGCATTTGTACATTTGTATTCGATTTTTTTTTATTTATCTATTACGTATTATTTGAAAATCCTCGGATTGACCGTAACCGCCTGGCTACTGTTATGAGTTCACATTTTTTACTAATATGTTAAGTCCGTTTTCTTCTCTCTCTCTCTCTCTCTCTATCTATCTACCTCTCTCTCTTGCCTTTTATTCACCATCTTTTCATTATATTATTCAGTTACTATCTTATGACCTGCATTCTCACACACATACGTAATAAACATATTCCGACGTCTGTTTATTATTCATTTTTCTTCTTCAGATCCGCTGTTGCCTTTCGTTGTTCAGTCAATGTTAAAGTAAAATGAATGTGTGTAGAATCTCGATAAGAGAAGATGCTAGACGGTTCTAAGGACAACATTCTCTCTCCCGCTATTTCTTTATCGCTATCTCTTAATATTATCATTATCTTTATTATGATTACTATAATTCTATTATTAGTATTAATATCAGTATTGCGATTATTACTATCATCATTATCACTATTATTATTATGTTATTTTTATCATGATCATTATCATTTTTTATTACTATATCATTAATATTATTAGTATCACTATCATAATCATAATTATCATTATCATCAATCAAAAAGGCTGTCTTACAAAACTTTCGTCTCTCGCATAAATAACAAAGCAACATGAAGCTTCGGTTTGTCAAGAAAAGATAGTGAAGTGTCCGAATTGTCACATGAATTACGGAGATGATTGATGGAAATGTAGAGAAAGAAAAGACAAAAGGGGCACGCTGAATGACAATAATATTAATAATCATAACAGTAATAATGGTGATCAGATAATGTAAATTAATATGATAACAGTAATAGATAATGGAAATAGGGATAATGGTAACAGGGAGATATATGTCAATTGATACCTTTGGTTGTATAACTTATAAAATCTTTGGATAGACAGATATATGATTAATGATAAAAACTTTAATCATAAGTTTTCCCCTGGCTGCTACTATATTTTAGTCGAGCTCTCCCTGTTATTCACGAATAGACTTGTTTACTTTTTGTAGACACAGAAATGCTATATTAAGATTCTTTAGCTTTTATTCATAATCTATGACTTATTCGGTTCCGCCCTTGGATAATCACCTCAAGAAAATTTCATTTTTCGTATCTACTGTCTATAATTTTGCTCTAATTCTTTTCCTTATTCTCCTTCTATTTTACCAAAGATATGCTCATTCTATGAAGTGGCCCAATTTAGAACTATAAGACCTCACCTGATCAGATGCCAGAGAAAGGGAGAGAAAGTGCTGGGGGGAGCATAGACAGAGAGGGGAACCCTGAGAGAGAGAGAGAGAGAGAGAGAGAGAGAGAGAGAGAGAGAGAGAGAGAGAGAGAGAGAGAGAGAGAGAGAGAGAGAGAGAGAGAGAGAGAGAGAGAGAGAGAGAGAGAGAGAGAGAAAGAGAGAGAGAGAGCACTGAGAGTGTGAGAAAGAGATCAGAAAATCAGGCTTTGTAAATACCTCAAATGATAGTTTCGCGGTCAGATTATCATGAATATTTTTTATTTTATAAGCATACTCACGGGTTTACAACATCATTAAATGACAAAGAGAATACATCATTGCTAAAAAATAAAACAGTGACGCATTCAACATTCAGCTCATGCTCACATTCCTGGGTTTCTGTGTTACTGCAGGCGGATTAGCACTGCACATGAATGGAAAAGAAAAGAGGGATTCTGTAATTACATAAGGGAGTGTTATATTCACCACAAAATTACTTTCATTTGTCCTGCGATCATCTTGAGCCTAATATATCGTATATATATTATGTTACTCTTAAAAAACGGTGATGGTTTATATTTGAATTATTTTATCAGATTAATATTGATATCCAAGATAATACTTCAAGGTATTTTACAATTTCCGGCTTAATAGATAATGAACAAATGCTACATCTAAGCTCAACTCTGATATTACTTAAATATTTGCTTCCACGTGAGTGTATCTTATTTTTTGATATAGTTTTGATTCAGAAATGCAATTTCTGTCACGCTCTTAAAAGACTCTGTAGTAGCAATAAATGCTGATTGAGTGAGACGAAAAAAATGCAACGCTAAACGAATACAAAGACTAAAAATCCATATACATGTGCAACCTTCCCCACCCTCACACACGCCCTCGTGCAGAGAGAGACGAACAGAGACAAAGAGAAGGAAAGAAAACTAAAAGGTGTATAGCACGAGGTATGTTTGGTTGGTAAGAGACACGTGTTATTAACGGGAATAGATTTTTTTTTCTTTTTCCTAGAAAATATGTTTGATAAACATTTCAGATGGTCTTTTCAAGGTTAACTTATTAAGGTATCGTTCCTGCTGCAGATTGCATTAAGACATCTCAATTGTTTAATATGGCGATGATATTTATCAAAACGAAAGATGAACTGGATATTGTAAACATAAATACATACATATACATACATAAATTCATTTAGTTATCAGTCAACCATAGAACTTATCAGGATTAGCTGAAATTACATATATTCGTATTACTTATATTTTCATATTATTCCTTTATAATATCACATTAGCAGAAAGAAAAGGCTGAAATAACTACAATAAAGAAAAAAAAAAACAACGAAAAGGAGGCCTACGTGTGATTCCACACTTGGCATGGAACAGGCTCGAACGTGGCCCTGTAAATTACAAGGCCACAGCGTTAACCGTTCCTCCACCTCGACGATCTCTTCTCTTTGCGAAAATAGTGGCAAATTTAACCTAAGCATTTATTGCATCACCATATGAATGGTGACTTCATATTCATAAAGTGGATTATCATTGATATTTTCCTAATATGAACATACACGAGGTTTTTACTGCATCAGTTGAATATGAAATAGCAAAAGGACTAAAGCACTGATGAAAAAATAAAGTAATAACGCAATAATGGAAATCTTGATATATATCGTGGCCTACATTCTAACATCATTCTTGACAGTTTCTGCCCATATTACTTTGGTTTCTATGATGTTGCAGGTAGACTGGCAGTTTTTGAATAAACGTGCGTAAATTATGCGAAAACAAACAGGAATGAAAAGGGAGTGAGTCATACATCCATCACAAAATAAGTTTTAGTGAGAGAGACAGAAGGAACACGCACCAAGAAGGGAGGGGGGGGGGGGCTGAGAGAGAGAGCAATTATTGTAAGAGATCGATAGAGGGGGAGGGGAGCACAGAGAGAGAGAGAGAGAAAACCATGCTTTGTAAAATTCTCAAATGAAATTCATAATGAGGATTGTCATGATCATTTTGCTTATGTAAGATTACTCAAGGTTTTTCAACATCAGTTTTATGTGTAACGAAATAAGGAACTCGAGGATGTGATGGCAGTGCTTTTGTGAAGAGGATCACCAAAAAGAAAATACGAACGAGTAAATATACAAAGGTTTAGAGCGATATTCTCTTCGAGGTTTTCTTACGCTAGAATTTCCTATTTGTATTTCGGTGTTATATATGCAGGAAATGTAACAATGTTTAGTAGTTTTGTGGCGGATATGACATTATATAGAGAATCATGTATCTCCCGTTATTTTCTAATCTTTCCAATATTTCCGCATTACTCCCTTACGTTCAGTATAACTGCAATTACATGCTGACAAGAAGGATGTTAAAATAGATCAAACTATTGATTCCCAGTTTTAAGACGCTACTTTTCTGTTTTCTCACCAATGTTTTACTACTTTTGTCATTTCACATTACAGTGATGCAGCAAAGCCTAGAGTTTGCTTGTATAAGAAAAAAAAAAAAAAAAAAAAAAAGAAAGATAATCCTCTATGATTCGCACCGGAAAATGAACTATTAGGTAGTTTACAAATCACGATTTTCTGACAGATCGCTTTGAAATTTCTGCCTGATGAGTTCTCAGATAATGAACCAAACTGCTTCTATGATGAGAATCTTTAAAGGGAGATACAGAGGAGTAAACATATAACAGCTGACCATCAATGTTTTAGAGCGATTTTCTTACGCCAAAATGTCTTGCGATGTATGACTTAAAAATCATAAATTGTAAATCCAAAAAAAACTGGGAAGTCTTCAGGAACGCGTTATATATATATATTTTTTCTTTTAAGTTTATGAATTTATCATCTTAGTACTTCCTCCTGTCTTTCATTGATAGACATGGTTACATTTTGTAGAGACTTTTTTTGAGCTTTTATTAATAATTTTGGACAATGACCTCCGCAAATTTCACTATACTTATCTACTGTCCATATGCTTTCTGTAATTCTCATATTATTTTCA
Source organism: Penaeus vannamei (assembly GCF_042767895.1). Taxonomy (NCBI): domain Eukaryota; kingdom Metazoa; phylum Arthropoda; class Malacostraca; order Decapoda; family Penaeidae; genus Penaeus; species Penaeus vannamei. The sequence goes on along the minus strand of NC_091565.1, from coordinate 11,415,457 downwards.
TTTTACCCGAGATATACCAATTTTGTGAAGTGTCCCTTTTTTTGAATTATACAGAAATCACTTGATCAGATGCCATAGAGGGGTGAGCCCTGTGTGAGAGAGAGAAAGGGGAGGGGGAGAAGCACACACATAGAGAGAAGGGGGGTGGGGGCATAGAGAGAAAGGAGAACCCTGAGAGGGAGAGGGCACTGTGAGATAGAAAGAGGAGGGGGAGAGCATAGACAGAATGAGAAAGATAAGAAAAAAAATC
>NC_091565.1:11397707-11400207 GCF_042767895.1 Penaeus vannamei | reverse complement strand
TATATATATATATATATATATATATATATATATATATATATATATATATATACGTATATATATATATATATATCCGTATATATATATTATATATATATATATATATATATATATATATATATATATATATATATCCATATATATATATATATGCATATATATATATATATATATATATATATATATATATATATATATATATATATATATGTATATGTATATATATATATATATATATATATATATATATATATATATATATATATATATATATATATATATATACATACATACATATATATATATATATATATATATATATATATATATATATATATATATATATATATATATATATATATATATGTATGTATGAGTGTGTGTGTGTGTGAAAGGCATGATATCATTAAATTCTTTAAATATTTTGTTGCCTGCATATCACATTATTCATTCGCGGTTTTACTTATTCATGTTGAATAAGTATCATCATAGAAAGTGGGTAGAACTTAAAGGAAAATGGAGAAGCCCTGTACTGAGGACCATTTTGTAGTATAGTAATGAGATTTTAAATTTTAGGTTTATTATCTCCGGTCTGCGAAAATCTGGCTGTAAACAAGGAAAGACCAGACATCTTATATCCAAGAAAATTCTATTCGTCGAAGATAAGCGTGAGGAAGATATTATTTAGTAGATAGATACTGGGAGAGGAAAGCACAAGTCTATTCACTTCGAAGGTGTTATACTTACTGAGCCATTTTGAATGTAATAAAATCCGACAAAGGAAATGATAAAGCTCTAAGTGTCTTTCTTGCCGTTTTATATATCATTCGTAAGAAAGAATCTTTCTCAGTTCGTATGTCTGACCACTATCTGATTCTCTCTTTCGAAATACTTTTATAACTATCTCCCGTCTCTCTCTTTCTTTCATTTTCCTTGTCTTTTTATTCATCAGCTTAGTAATATTATCATCCCTTTACGCTACAACTTTCATATGACTGCCAGTGTATAAAACATTAAGTGAAGAATAACTAGTGTACAGTACTGTGCATGGCATGATTTCTAATAAAGACATCGAGAGGCAAGTATTTTTTCCCTTCACCTTGGTACCACAATGTTTGTTAGTCATGCGTCTGTCTACTCCCATATTTACTCATTCATTCATCGATCCTCATCTATCTTCCCGTTTTCGTTGTATCTCACTATTGAAAAAATGGAGCGAAAATTACAACCAAAAGGTACTCAGTATAGTATTCCGAGAATAGATAAATAGATAATGCACTGATATATTGTTGATCGAAAGGCCATAGATCAGTTAAAGGTTGTTATTACGATCAGTGGTGGAGAAAATAGACAACGTCACTACTTTCATGCTTGCTCACCATTGCTCACAAACTTCATTTGTCATCCCACATTACACTGATGCAGCAAAGCCTAAAGTTTCCTTATATAAGAAAAAAATATGATAATCCTCTATGAGTCTCATCGGAAAACCAACCATTACGCAGTTTACAAATCACGACTTTTTAACAGACCGCTTTGAAATTTCTGCCTGATGAGTTCTCAGTTCATCAATCAAATTGCTTCTGTGATGAGGATCTTTGAATGGGGGGGGGGGGGGCAGAGGAGTAAATATACAATTGCTGACATTATTATTTTAGATTTTAGAGCGATTTTCTTTTCGGGGTTTTCTTACGCTTAAATTTCTTGAGATTTATAACTTAAAAATCATAGCTTGTAGATCCTAAAAACTGGAAGTCATCAGGAACACGTTATATATATATATTGTTTAATTTTTGTTTGGGTAACTTACTGTCTCTCCTTAGTATTTTCCTCCTCTCTTTTGCTGATAAGTATTATTGTACTGTGTAGACATAGATTTTTGTTTAGCTTTAATCTATAATTTACAATTTTTGTTTGAATCCGCCATTGGAGAATGACCTCAGCACATTCAATTTTTCTTGTCTACTGTCCATATGTTTACTCTAATTCTCATTGTCGTTTTACTTTATCAAAGTGTCCCTTTTTTGCATTATACAGAAATCACCTAATCAGACGCCAGAGAGGGGGGAACACACACACACACACACACACACACACACACACACACACACACACACACACACACACACACACACACACACACACACACACACACACACACACAGCACAGAGAGAGAGGGGGTTAAAAGGAACATAGAAGGGGGGGGGGGGCATAGAGAGAGGAAGAGAGCATTGCGAAATAGAAAGAGAAGGCGGGGGGGCAAAGAGAGAGAGAGATCAGAAAATCCTGATTTGTAAATTCCTCAAATGATAATTTCGTGGTCAAATTCATTAAGTGGATTATGAATATTTTCTTATACAAGACTACTCGGGGTTTTACTGCATCGGTTTGATCTGAAATGACAAAAGGAGTAAAGCACTGATGAAAAATAAAATAGTGACGCAATAATTGGAATCATATTCTTGGATTATATGTTACTGGAGGCATATCAGAAATATA
>NC_091565.1:11387707-11392707 GCF_042767895.1 Penaeus vannamei | reverse complement strand
CCAATTCTATGAGGAGTCACACTTAATGTTATCATTATTGAAGTAAGATTTATAGCAGATTAACATATTAATGTAATCAGTTATCTTTAAAGACTCTATAACGATAAAAATATTTGTTCCTTTGCCAGCATTATTAACTTTGAGATGTGGTAAAGCGTAGGTCATAGTTTTCAAAGTTTGTAAGTAAAATGGAAAGCGAGACAAAGAGAGAAAATAGTTGAGTGGGTGAGAGAAAGTGAAAATGGAAAGCGAACATATTTATCATACTTAATATACAACATACATCTTTTTTTCAACTTGTGATTATTTTCCTTCGGATCCGCCCTTGGTTATCTTAAACCTGCACAGCCTTTTCATAACTACTGTTTATCTTGTTCTTGAAGTCGTAATGGGATATTGTATTGTCATATTTGACAAAAGAAAAAAGTCTCTCTATATCTATCTACTGTATCTATGTACCTTTCTCAATATAGCCATCTATCTTCTTTTCATATTCTCTATAAGTCAGTCACTTTCTTACTTTTTCTCTTTTTCCACTTGATTTGTTTTCTTTTTTTTCGTATGAAAATCTAATTGTAAACTAGCAGGAATGATACTTTAATAATTTCAACGGGAAAATACCACTTAAACTGTTTATTTATTCGTTCATATTTCTTTTTTAAAGATCCCATTAAAATAGGCACTTCCATCACATAATGTTCTATATTCTAACATTATTCTTGTGAGCTAATGCTCATATTGGTTTGACTTCCAGGATATCGCAGATAGACTAACGATATAAATGATAACAGATTTTAAATAAACGTGCGCAAATAAAGTGAAAAAAGAGCGAGAAAAGAAAAGAGAAAAGATAATTGGGACTCTCCAGTTGTATAAGAGTCACATCCATCATTAGATCATTTTTATTTGTTACGAAATGAGATGATATAAATGAGCAATACTTAGCGTAAAGAAAATAAGATGATATAACATTTAAACATCTAGACAGAAGATTTATACGAAATATGTTATACCTATACATCTAGACATGAACTCAATCACAGTATTGTACACAAAATAAGAGAGACATAAAGAAAATGAGAGAGAGAGAGAGAGAGAGAGGGAGGGAGGGAGAGGTAGGGAGGTTTGGAAAACAAATATAAATGTAATTTATTTCTTTTAGTTTTGCGGTCAAATTCATTAACTGGATTATCATTAATATTTTCCTTATATAAGCATACTCAGGGCTATACTGCATCAGTTGAGTGTGAAATGACATAGGGAGTAAAGCAGTGATGAAAAAATGAGGTAGTGACACAGTAATGGAAACCTTGATTCACATCTTGACCTATGTTTTAACATTATTCTTGTCAGCTTTGGATTGTGGAAATTTGTAAATCGACTTCTTTGTATCAAATATATTTACTTAGGTTAGTTAAGTTTACTGTCGAAAACAATTTCCCAGCTTGGCAAGTACAACCCCTAAATTTATCAAAAGAATTACTCCTACCGATTTTGCATAATAATGTCTCGAGGCTTTGATTTTGCTGTGATGGTAAAAAAAAGAACAAATTATATGAATAACAAATAATAAAAAACAAGTGAGTCAATCTTTTTTTTTTTCATTTTATTCCGTATATTCCATATTGCTTAATATTCATTATGATTTAAAACAGGCCGTTTTAGAATAAACGGTCATGTATAGATAAATGAATATTGCAGCAGAAATGATAAAGGCCCACATAAAACAACATAAGGAAGACAACTCATGGAAAAAGTATAAAAGGGGATATACTTCTGTACATCTAAAAGGTAATTTCGATTTTCTAAAGACATACAATGCTCTTCTCTCTTTCATTTGCGCACTGAACTCAAAATAATTAGTTGCTTCTGATAGACTGATATGCCTGGCTTATCTGTAAAATATCTGAAACAGAACTTAGAAAGTGGCCATTGCGCATCGAATAAGTTAGAATAATTTATTTATGGATTGATGAATATGTGATAGAAGTTTTTGCATATGCATCTTCGATTTCTATCTTAATTATCATCCATGTCTGCAAGAATAGTCGCTTCTCCTATACTACACGATAATTAATTCACTATTTTCTTTTTAGTCTCATTTCTTACAATTTACCATTTTGTTTTCGACATCATATTTGAGAAAGTGAGTAGTCGGTGCTAAAGCCAGTGGTTTTGTGAAGAGGATCTTGAAAAGGGGAGATACGGAGTTAATATAAAATAGTTAATATATGATATTAAGTTAATATATGCAAATTTACTAATTCGTAATTTCCTCTTCCTGGTTTTCTTACTCTGAAAAATATCTTTTTTGAATTTTGGCTTACAAGTGAATGAAGGCATTCTTTACGACTCATAATTCGTATACAGTGAAATTCAAAACGTGTAGATCCCGAAAAATGGGAAGTCATCAGCAAAAAGTTTTATATAAAATAGGAAAACCGAACATGAACTGTTATTATGCCGTAATAGTATTGTTTTTATAAATGTATTTTTTAATCATAATTGTTTTTCTTGACGTACTTATTATAACTGTTACTGTATTTATTTATATCATCGATATTGTTATAAACAAGGAGATAGGTGTAAGAGAGAGGGAGGACAGGAGTTTCATGAGAGGATGGGAGGGAGAGGAGAGAAAGGAAGGGGGGGGAGAGCATTTGAGGGGGGGGGATTTTCCTTCTCGAAGGTTTCTGTCTCCTCTCTCTCTCTCTCTCTCTCTCTCTCTCTCTCTCTCTCTCTTTAAATACACCATTAATTAGATAAAGAAAAATTCACAATGTAGGAATGGTCACGTTCGAGACTGTTCCATGCCAAGTGTGGAATCAAACTTAAGTTCAAGTTTGGTGTGATTTTTTTTTCTAATTGCATTCATTGTTTTCCTTTCTGCTGACACGAATTATGAGGGTAATTCAACATCCACAAAAAACGATAAGTAATATGATAAATTCCATGATAAACTGAGAAATATATGTGTCTGTGGGTTGTCCAATATGCAATAAATCTTTTGTTACGATAGATTTCATCACAATTCACTTTGAAATTTCTCAATGCAAACTGCAGCAGGAATCATACTTTGGATAGTTTCAACGTGAAACTACAACTTTGAATTTTTATCAAACATATTTTCTCTGAAAATATTTATTGGTGTTTCAATCCCAATGAAAGAGAGGGAGAAAAAAAGATTAACAGTCATTATAACCCGGGTTGCTGTCAGAAAAGAAAGGTTTAAAGGTGAGAGAAGGGTGGAAACGGAGATGATTGATGGGAATGTATAGAAAGAAAAGACAAAAAAGGAGACACTGAATGGCAATAACATTAGTAATCATAACCGTAATAAAGTTGATCAAATAATGTAATCTAATATAACAGTAATAGATAATAGAAATAGGGATAATGGTAACAGGGAGAGATATGAATCAATTGATACATTTGGTTGTATAACTTATAAAATCTTTCGATAGACAGATATATGATTAACAATAAAAACTTTAATATTAAGTTGTCACCTGGCTGCTATTATATTTTAGTCGAGTTCTTCCTATCTCTATTTTAAATTCCTTTCAACATGCGTATTTATTTATCTTATCTTTTCTTAGAATTTTCTTCACCTGTTATTCACGATTAGACTTGTTTACTTTTTGTAGAAACATAAATGCTATATTAAAATTCTTTAGCTTTTATTTATAATCTATGACTTTTGTTCAGCTCCGCCCTTGGATTAAAAAATATACCTAAAAAAAAAAAAAAATCGTATCTCCTGTCTATAATTTTGCTGTAATTCTTGTTCTTATTCTCCTTCTATTTTACCAAAGATTTGCCCATTCTATGAAGTGGCCCAATTTAGAACTATACAGACCTCACCTCAGAGAGAGAGAGAGAGAGAGAGAGAGAGTGAGAGTGAGAGTGAGAGTGAGAGTGAGAGTGAGAGAGAGAGAGAGTGAAAGTGAGAGTGAGAGTGAGAGTGAGAGTGAGAGTGAGAGAGAGTGAGAGAGTGAGAGAGTGAGAGAGTGAGAGAGTGAGAGAGTGAGAAAGAGAGAGAGAATGAGAGAGTTGGAGAGAATGAGAGAGTTAGAGAGAGTGAGAGAGTTAGAGAGAATGAGAGAGTTAGAGAGAATGAGAGAGTTAGAGAAAGTGAGAGAGAGTGAGAGAGATAGAGAGAGTGAGAGAGAGTGAGAGAGTGAGAGAGTGAGAGAGAGTGAGAGAGTGAGAGAGAGTGAGAGAATGAGAGAGAGTGAGAGAGTGAGAGAGAGTGAGAGACTGAGAGAGAGTGAGAGACTGAGAGAGAGTGAGAGACTGAGAGAGACTGAGAGACTGAGAGAGTGAGAGAGAGTGAGAGGGAGTGAGAGTGAGAGAGAGTGAGAGTGAGAATGATAGTGATAGAGTGATAGAGTGAGAGAGTGAGAGAGAGAGAGAGAGCACTGTGTGTGTGTGAGAAAGAGATAAATAAATCATGATTTGTAAATACCTCAAATGATAGTATCGCGGTCAGATTCATAAAGTGGATTATCCTGAATATTTTTCTTTTATAAGCATAATCAGCGATTAACAGAATCATTAAATGACAGAGAGGACATCATTGCTAGAAAAATAAAATAGTGACACATTCAACTTTCAGCTTATGCTCATATTCTTGAATTTCTATGTTACTGCAGGAAGACTATCACTGTACATGGATGGAAAAGAGAATTGGGATTCAGCAATTACGGGAGTGTCATATACACCACAAAATCACTTTTATTTGTCTACGATATGAAAGACTATGTATAGAATACTAATTAAGAAAAAGAAAATATATTTCAGATGGTCTTTTCAAGTTTGAATTATTAAGGTATCGTTCCTGCTGCACTTTGCATTAAATTTTAATATGGCGATGAAATTTATCATTACGAAAGATCGACTGGATATTGTAAATACATAAATATATATACATACATAAATTCATTTGGTTAGTTATCAGTCAACCATAAAAGATTATCAAGATTACCTGAAATTACATA
>NC_091565.1:11357707-11372707 GCF_042767895.1 Penaeus vannamei | reverse complement strand
AAGCGGACATATTTATCATGCTAATATACAACATAAAAGTTTTTTCAACGTGATTATTTTGCTTCGGATCCGCCCTTGCTTGTCTTAAAACTACTCAGCCTTTTTTTTAACTACTTTTTATCAAGTTCTTGTAGTCGTAACGAGATATTGTATCGCCATATTTGACAATAAAGAAAAGTCTCTCTGTATCTATCTACTGCATCCATCTACCTTTCTCAATATAGCCATCTATCTCCTTTTCATATATCTCTATCAGTCAGTCACTTACTTTTTCTCTTTTTCTGCTAGATTTTTTTTTTCGTTTTAAAATCTTATTGTAAACTGTAGCAGGAATGACACTAATAATTTCAACGAGAAAATACCACTTAAAATGTTTATCAAAGATATTTTCTTGGAAAATATTTATAGTACGGTTGAGGTGTGGAAGGTGTGAATGGTCAACGATAATAAAGGATCGAGATTACTATCATCATTGTAATAAACCTTTTAGTTTTCTTTCCTTCTCTTTGTATCTGTCTGTCTCTCTGCACGTGCGCATGTGTGAGGGTGGGGAAGGTTGCAGATAAATATAGATTCGTTTTGCGCTGCAGTTCCTTTTTTCTTCGCTCCGAATCAGCATTTATTGTTACTAAAGAGTCGTTTTATAATTCGCCGGAAATGGCATTCCCGTATCAAAACCATATCAAAAAGTAAGATACACTCACGCTGATGCGCATATTTGAATAATATCAGTTATGCTTAGATAGATATAGCATCTATTGATTATCTGTTAAACCCATTTTTTTGAAATATCAATGTCTACCTTTGCGGTATTATCATGGATATCTGTATTTACCTGGAAAAGCGATTGGGTGATTTTCTATCTTAAGTCCGCCACTCCTACATCGACGATTTTGGTATCGTTGGATTCCTAGCACTCTCTATAATGCGGGAATGTAGTTTTTATTGCGCGGAAACCTCCCGTTAGCGACAAACTTGGCCCCGATAGCAGGGGAGGGCATGAAAGTTTCCAGGGAAAATGCGAGGTTTAATAACACAAATACTATAACCCACAATGAAAATAACGATAAAAATTCATTTGCATTGTGGACAGTGCTAGGAATCCAACGACACCAAAATCATCGAAGTAGGAGCGGCGAACTTACAATAAAAAATGTCGAAATTCAAAACGTGTAGATCCCTAAAATGGGAAGTCATCAGCAAAATTGTTTATATAAAATAGCGAAACCAATATGACTTGTAAGTATTATGCCCTAAGAAAATTCTTGTTATTAACGTATATTTTTATTATGATTATTTCTTTTGATGTACTTGTTATTGCTATTGCATTTGTTTATATCATCGATATTGCTATAATCAAGGAGAGAGGTGTAAGAGAGAGGGAGGACGAGAGTTTCATGAGAGGATGGGAGGGAGAGGAAGAGAGAGAGGGAGGGGGGAAGAGAGAGGAGCAATTGAGAGGGGGGAAGGGAAAGAGACATGGTTTTTGACAGTAACTGCGTATTAACTGTGAATTTATAAATGTAATATTCCATCTCTCCGTTACTCCATTTTCCTTTCTCCCCCTTTTCTCTTTTTATCATTTTCTTACCTACAAGACTAAATTGGCGCGGGCTTAGAACCATAGAAAGTGAAAAAAAAATCCGTGATTTTGTGGTGGATATGACACTATGGAGAATCCCGTATCTCTCCCCAGTTCTTTTCTCTTCCAATCTTTCCGTATCACACATACGTTTATTATACTTGTAATAAAATGCTGACAAGAAGGATGTTAAAATAAGTAAAAACATTGATTCCCATTTTTACGTCACATGTTTTTCACCAATATTTTACTAACTCGAAATTTTCCGACTGCTAACCCTAACCAGCAAAGGTGTGATAAGTCTAGAGAGGAAACTGTCAAGATACAATCATGACGTAGATACAAGGTATGAAAAAATAATGGCTTGGTTTTCACGATTTTTTTTCTTTCTCGAAGGTTTCTGTCTCCTCCCCCCTTTCTCTCTCTCTAAATGCACCATTAATTAAAGAAAATCTGTTGCAATGTAGGAATGATTACTGTGGTAACCTAGCATTCATGAAGCCCAACGTTCGAAACTGTTTCATGCCAAGTGTGGAATCAAACGTAAGTTCAAGTTTGGCGTTTGATTTTTTTCTTTGTTTAATTGCATTCATCGTTTTTTCCGTTTTGCTGATACGAATTATAAGGGAAATTTAACATAAACAGAAAACGATAAGTAATATGAAATTCAGATAGTCCAGATGAATTGCATGATGAACTGACAAATATATATATATATATATATATATATATATATATATATATATATATATATATATATATATATATATATATATATATATATATATGTGTGTGTGTATGTATGTGTATGTGTGTGAGTTTCAATGACAGTGAAAGTGGGAGAAAAAAAAAAACGATTAACAGACACAATACAACCCGGTTTGGTGTCAGAAAAGAAAGGTGTAAAGGTGAGAGAAGGGTGGAAACGGAGATGATTGGAAATATAGAGAAAGAAAGGACAAAAGGAGACGCTGAATGGCAATAACATTAATAATGATTACAACTGATAACGTGATCAGATAATGTTAGATGTATGATGATAACAGTAACAGGTAAGTGTTAATGGCAATAAAGATAGATATGAATCGATTAATATCTCTAGTTGTGAGGTTTACCAGTTGTATAACATATAAATTCTTTTGATAGGTATATGATGAATGATAATAAAAACATTAATGGTAAGTTGTCACCTGCTGCTATCATACTTTAGTCGAGCTCCTCCTACCTATATCTCTATTCTATCTTCCTAGTTTCGCGGTCAGATTATCATGAATATTTTTCTTTTATAAGCATACTCAGGGATTTACAGCATCATTAAATGACAAAGAGAATACATCATTGCTAAAAAATAAAACAGTGACGCATTCAACATTCAGCTCATGCTCACATTCCTGGGTTTCTGTGTTACTGCAGGCGGATTAGCACTGCACATGAATGGATAAGAAAAGAGGGATTCTGCAATTACATAAGGGAGTGTTATATTCACCACAAAATTACTTTCATTTGCATAATTATAAGGAGCGCTGCGATCATCTTGAGCCTAATACATTGTATATATATTATAAGTTACTCTTAAAAAACGGTGATGGTTTATATTTGAATTATTTTTTCAGATTAATATTGATATCCAAGATAATACTTCAAGGTATTTTACAATTTCCGGCTTAATAGATAATGAACAAATGCTACATCTAAGCTCAACTCTGATATTACTTAAATATGTGCCTCCACGTGAGTGTATCTTACTTTTTTATATAATTTTGATTCAGAAATGCAATTTCTGTCACGCTATTAAAAGACTCTGTAGTAGCAATAAATGCTGATTGAGTGAGACGAAAAGAAAGAAAAGCAACGCTAAACGAATACAAAGACTAAAAATCCATATACATGTGCAACCTTCCCCACCCTCACACGCGCCCACGTGCAGAGAGAGACGAACAGAGACAAAGAAAAGGAAAGAAAACTAAAAGGTGTATAGCACGAGGTATGTTTGGTTGGTAAGAGACACGTGTTATTAACGGGAATAGATATATTTTTATTTTTCCTAGAAAATATGTTTGATAAACATTTCAGATGGTCTTTTCAAGGTTAACTTATTAAGGTATCGTTCCTGCTGCAGATTGCATTAAGACATCTCAATTGTTTAATATGGCGATGATATTTATCAAAACGAAAGGTCAAATGGATATTGTAAACATAAATACATACATATACATACATAAATTCATTTAGTTATCAGTCAACCATAGAACTTATCAAGATTAGCTGAAATTACATATGTTCGCATACTTATCTTCTCATATTATTCCTTAATAATTTCATCAGCAGCTAGAAAAGGCTGAAACAGATACAATAAAGAAAAAAGAAACGAAAAGGAGGCCTACGTGTGATTCCACACTTGGCATGGAACGGTCTCGAACGTGGGCCTGTAAATTACTAGGCCACAGCGTTAACCGTTCCTCCACCTCGACGATCTCTTCTCTTCCTTAAAATAGCGGCAAATTTAAGCTAAGCATTTATTGCATCACCATATGAATGGTGATTTCATATTCATAAAGTGGATTATCATTAATATTTTCCTAATATAAACATACGCAGGGTTTTACTGCATCAGTTGAATATGAAATGACAAAAGGACTAAAGCACTGATGAAAAAAATAAAAATATAACGCAATAATGGAAATCTTGATATATATATTGGCCTACATTCTAACATCATTCTTGACAGTTTCTGCTCATATTACTTTGGTTTCTATGATGTTGCAGGTAGACTAGCAGTGCATGTGATTAACAGTTTTTGAATAAACGTACGTATATTGTGCGAAAAAAACAGGAATGTAAAGGGAGTGCGTCATATATCCATCACAAAATAACTTTTAGTGAGAAACAGAGGGAGCACACACACCAAGAAGGGAGGGGGGGGGGGTAGAGAGAGAGAGCAATTACTGTAAGAGATCGATAGAGGGGGGGAGAGCACATAGAGGAGAGAAAACCATGCTTTGTAAAATTCTCAAATTATAGTTTCGCGGTGAAATTCATAATAAGGATTGTCATGATTATTTTCCTTATGTAAGCATACTCCAGGGTTTTCAACATCAGTTTAATGTGATATGAAATAAGGCGTTCTACACGATGATTTAATCAAAGAAATCTATTGCCGCTATTATTACGAGTTCATACTTCGTCCTCAACAAAATAACTGAGTAGACTGAGGAGTCGGTGCGAGCAGATATTTATTGGAACTCGAGGATGTGATGGCAGTGCTTTTGTGAAGAGGATCATCAAAAAGAAAATACGAACGAGTAAATATACAAAGGTTTAGAGCGATATTCTCTTCGAGGTTTTCTTACGCTAGAATTTCCTATTTGTATTTCGGTGCTATATATACAGGAAATGTAACAATTTGTTTAGTAGTTTTGTGGCGGATATGGCATTATATTGAGAATCCTGTATCTCCGTTATTTTCTAATCTTTCCAATATTTCCGCATTATTCCCTTACGTTCAGTATAACTGCAATAACATGCTGACAAGAAGGATGTTAAAATAGATCAAACTATTGATTCCCATTTTTAAGACGCTACTTTTCTGTTTTCTCACCAATGTTTTACTTCGTTTGTCATTTCACATTACAGTGATGCAGAAAAGCCTAGAGTTTGCTTGTATAAGAAAGAAAAAAGATAATCCTCTATGATTCTCACTAGAAAATTAACTATTAGGTAGTTTACAAATCACGATTTTCTGACAGATCGCTTTGAAATTTCTGCCTGATGAGTTCTCAGATAATGAACCAAACTGCTTCTGTGATGAAAATCTTTAAAGGGAGATGCAGAGAAAATATATAACAGCTGACACCATCAATGTTTTAGAGCAATTTTCTTACGCCAAAATTTCTTGCGATGTATGACTTGAAAATCATAACCTGTAAATCCCAAAACACTGGGAAGTCGTCAGGAATGCGTTATATACATATAGATTTTGTTTCAAGTTTATTTATGAACTTACCTCTCTCCTGTCTTTCGTTGATATATGTGTGTGTGTGTGTGTGTTTATATATATATATATATATATATATATATATATATATATATATATATATATAGAGAGAGAGAGAGAGAGAGAGAGAGAGAGACAGAGAGAGAGAGAGGGAGGCAGGGGCGCCACTGAGAGAATGAAAGGGGAGGGGGGAGGCCGAGGCGCACTGTGAGAGAGAGGAGGGGGGCAGGGGCGCCAATGAGAGAGAGAGAGAGAGAGAGAGAGTACATAGAGAGAGTAGAATGTCATACCTTGTAAATTTCTTGAATGATATATTCGCGGTCAAATTCATAATGTAGATTATCATGAATATTTTCCTTATATAAGCATACTCAGGATATACTACATCGGTTAAATGAGAAATAAGAAAGGAACTAAAGAACTGATGAAAAAATAAAGTAGTGACGCAATAATGGAAATCTTGATTCATATCTTGGCCTATATTCTAACATCATTCTTGACAGATTAGGCTCACATTGTTTGGGTTTCTATGTTGTTGCAAGTAGAATAGCAGTGTGTGTGATTAACAGTATTCAAATAAACCTACCTCTCTCTCTCTACATCTCGTCTCTTATTTTCTTTCTCCTTGTATGCCTTCCTCTTTTCCTCTCCCCCGTCCTCTCTCACGCTCTCTCTATCACTGTCTCCTCTTTCTCCTTTTCCCCTCCTCTTTCTGCTTTATCGATCTCTCTTTCCTATTCTGTTTTCATTAACTCTCTTTATTCCTCTCCATTTCCCCCTCACTCCCACCGGCCAACACGAGTAACGTCTTCAGGCGATATTCCTTCTTTGCAACACATCATATTGACCCAGTGGCTTCTCCGGCACGGTTTTACACTTCGGATTGTGGCAATTTGTATATCGGCTTGTTTGTAGCAAATATATCTAACAGATACACGTATCAGTTTATTGTCCAGACGATGAGGTTACAAATATGTTTAGCAAATTTTACCACTAATGTCTTTACACTAAAAGATCAACACACTGGCCGTGTCTTCCATTTTCGAGACTGCCCCATGCTAAGCGTGGAAGCACACTTTTAAGTCCATACTTTGAAAGTTGTGTGTGAAATGTGCGATTTTATACACGTTGTATGGAAAATATGTCTATTGTCATTATCGGTTGTTTGCAGAGAAGAACATTCTATTGTTGGACCAAAGCCAGGAGACAGGAGAGTTACTCGTGGAAACAGGACACCGCAGTATCTCTCTCTCTATCTCTTCATGCAAACTAGTGGTACAATAGCTTGGCTCTTCTCGATTTGCCACACTTTCCTTCCCTTGGGTCAGCAGTTACGTTACATAAGTTTTCTGACAAAAAAGTATGGGAACTAGTGGTGGATGAAGACACTTTACTAGAAATTGAACTCTGCAAATTCAATGCGGAAACTTATAAGAATTACTCCCACCATGTTTACATAGGAATATCCCAAGGTTTTGATTTTATTGTGATGGTAAAATAGGAACAAATCATATGAAGAAATAAACAAGTGAGTCAACCACGAAATTTCTTCATTTTTTCCCGTATCTGCCCATATCACTTAATTTCCATTATGATTTTTAACAGGCTGATTTAGAACTGTCATATATGAATAAATGGATATTGCAGCAGAACCGATAATATTAAATAAATTCCCACATAAAACAACATGAGAAAGACAATTCATGTGATATATTTGTGTGCATCTAATAGGTAATCTCGAATTTCAAGAGAAATTAATTGCTCTTCTTCTCTTTCTTGTGCGCACTGAACTCAAAAATGTTGGTTGTTTCTGACAGACTGATATGCTTGGCTTATAGACCTAAACAGAAATTAGAAAGTGGCCATTGCACATTGGTTAAGTTAAAGAGTCAATGTTATTTTTGGGTTGATGAATATCTGATAGAATTGTTTGCATATACATTGATTTCTCACTTAATTATCATCCAAGGTTTGAGCAATAATTGCTGCTATTAGACTACAGGATTAATTATAACACTATTTTCTTCCTAGTTTCATTTCCTGCAATTGTCCATTTTATTTATGAAATCATATGTGAGAAAACTGGAGTCGGTGCTGACAGATATCTATTGTAACTCGAGGATGTCACGCCACTGCTTTTGTGGAGAGGATCTTGAAAATGGGTGATACGGAGTTAATATACAATAGTTGATATGTAATATGCAAAGTTACAGAGCGATTTTCTCCGGGGTTTTCTTTCGTTATTTATTTATTTTTTTTTAATTTATTTATTTATTTATTTTTTGCTTACAAGTGAGTGAATACATTCTTTGCGAGTTGTGACTTGAAATTCGCATGCAATGAAATTCGAAACGTGTAGATCCCGGAAATTGGGAAGTCATCAGCAAAATGAAAATATTAACGTGTTGTATCGTAATTATATTCTTGAATGTACTTAATGCAGATTTTCACTGTAACAGTTATTTTTTGTTGTACTTGTCATGATTGGTATCACACTTGTTTATATCATCGATTTTACTCTAATCAAGAAGAGAGGGAGGACGTCTCAAAAGAGGATGGGAGGATGGGAGGAAGGGAGAGAAGGAGAGAGAAGGGGGGGGGGGGCAGTTAGGGAGAGGAGCGAGAGAGAGAAGGCGGGAGGAAGGGAAAGGAGCATCATAAAGAGAGAGAGAGTGAGGGGAAGGGAGAGGAACAATCGAGAGAGAGGGCGGGAGGAAGGGAAGGGAGCATTGTAAAGGGTTAGTGATGGTTTCACTGAATGCAAATGAGTGATTGGGTGTGTGAGGATTCGGGTGATCGAGCCATTTGCGTGTTCTGTCGATGGGTTCACGAACCCGAAACGGAGGTGACGTCGGCAACCACGACAGCACGACCTGCCACTCGGCTCCGATCTCTTCACCTATTCACTTCATGTAATTATATTTCTGGTATTTTGTTGTATTTTGTGTGTATTGAACTTGACTCTAATTCTAACCTTATAAAAGGGTAAGTGATATATGTATGCATAAGTGATTAAGTGACTTCAACCTGGTTTTCTTTACAGCCTCTATGAAATTATGCTCAAATACGACACTGTTTGTCGCACAGCAGAGTGGAAGCCCTTGTTCATGGGCGAATATCCATTCATGGGCAAGAGGATACCCAAACCGTTTAGTGTGCATTCCTGGATATTTATCAACAGAAATGTATTTGTATACTCATGAATAAGACTACTTATTTTTGTTCAGGAATTCTTTTTTTTTCGTGTTGTACGAAATGTGTTTTATTTCTGAATAATACAGTGAACAATCTGTTATATACTTTCTTTTCAAACCTCGATTGACCCATTCCCAAAAAGGATAACAAAAAGAACAAAGGGGTGAATAAAAACTATATGGAAATTAAACCAAACCCCGGACAAGCATCATAAAGAAAGAGAGAGAGGGGAAGGAAGAGGATCAACTGAGAGGGGGGAAGGGAAAGAAACAAGGTCTCTGACACAAACTGCGGATTAACTGTGATTTCATAAATGCATATTCCATCGCTCTGTCACTCTCCATTATTCTCTTTCTCTCTGTCTTACCTGCAACACCGATCTAGTGCGGGTCTTGATACGTACAGCATTGGGAAAAACGTAAATTTCTTAAATGATAGTTTCGCAATTATATTCATAAAGTGGATTATCATTAATATTTTCCTAATATAAACATACGCAGGGTTTTACTGCATCAGTTGAATATGAAATGACAAAGGGACTAAAACATTATTGAAAAAGTAAAGCAATAACGCAATATTGGATATCTTGATTGATATGTTGGCCTATATTCTAACATCATTCTTGACAGTTTATGCTCATATTACTTGGGTGTCTATGTTGTTGCAGGTAGACTAGCAGTGTGTGTGATTAACAGTTTTTAAATAAACGTACCTGAATTATGCGAAAAGAATTTAAAGAATGAAACATAGGAATGGAAAGGGAGTGAATCATAGATCCATCACAAAATAAGTTTTAGAGAGAGGGAGGAATGGGGGGGTGGGAGGGGGTTGGAAGATGAAAGATATATATGTCGATTCCTTGTACTTTATTTCTTCACTAAGTTTTGTTTTATTTCATATTGTTTATTTTTATACGTCAATTTAATCTAATTTCTCTAATTCAGGTATGAAGTGCATTTTAATGTAGAAATATATAAGAAGAGCAAATCAAGATACCATGAAGGGGAAATTCTATGATTTCTCATTTTAGATTTCTTTCTCGTTTTCTATTTCACTGCCATATCAAACCCCGGATCTCCTTGTGCAGACACGAACAGGAAAACTACCTTTAAAGAATTTATTTAGTGTTTTCTGTCGATTTTCCTTTTCTACTATTAATTTCTACGCCTGAAGAGTTTTCCTTAATAAAGTACGATAACATAATTGCTGACAGAACATAAGTATTAGTTTGATCATGTTAATCTACTGCAGTTGTGGCGAGACAGAGCAGTAACGTGAAAATGCCGAAATGAATGTAAGAGAAAACCTTCGGACGCGGAGGCCTTCGTATTCAGCTTGTCTTGTGTTCAGAGAAGAGACAGGAATCTCGATCCTTCATTATCGTTGACCATTCACACCTTCCACACCTCGACCGTGTTATGAATGTTTTCCTAGAATAAATGTTTGATCAACAAATTAAGTGGCATTTTCCCATTGAAATGATTAAAGTATCATTCGTACTGCAGTTTACAATGATGATCATGAAACAGCAAAAGATGAACTGCATATTGGAAATATATATATATATATATATATATATATATATATATATATATATATATATATATATATATATATATATACATAATTAGACATACACATATATGCATACATATATCTACGTATATATATGTATATATGTATATATGTATATATGTATATATATGTATGTATATGTATATATATGTATATATATGTATATATATGTATATGTATGTGTCTGAATTAACATGTTTTTATATTTCAGCATTTAACATTACTCCGTTGTCTATTTATGTTGAATTCCCTTTATAATTGATATTAACACAAAATAAAGGATGAAATAAAATAAAACGACAAAGAAAAAACAAAGAAACAAAAATGGGCCTACGTGTGATTCCACACTTGGCATGGAACAGGCTCGAACGCGGGCCTAGTAGACCAGCACGTTAACCGTTCCTCCACCTCGCCGATCTCTTCTCATATAGAAAAAAGCGGCAAATTTAAACTAAGCATTTGTTGCATCACCATATGAACGAACTTGTACTAGTGTTTGTCTGATATACTTTTGACTCAGTTCTGCCAGTTCTATGAAGCGCCGGTGGGAGACAGAGGGGAGGGAGGCGGGGGGCACTGAGAGAGAGAGAGAGAGAGAGAGAGAGAGAGAGAGAGACAGAGAGAGAGAGAGAGAGAGAGAGAGAGAGAGAGAGAGAGAGAGAGAGAGAGAGAGAGAGAGAGAGAGAGAGAGAGAGAGAGAGAGAGGCAGGGGAATCACTGAGAGAGAGAGAGAGAAAGAGAGAGAGAGAGAGAGAGAGAGAGAGAGAGAGAGAGAGAGAGAGAGAGAGAGGCAGGGGAGTCACTGAGAGAGAGAGAGAGAGAGAGAGAGAGAGAGAGAGAGAGAGAGAGAGAGAGAGAGAGAGAGAGAGAGAGAGAGAGAGAGAGAGAGAGAGAGAGAGAGTAGAATATCATACCTTGTAAATTTCTTGAATGATATATTCGCGGTCGGATTCATAAAATAGATTATCATGAATATTTTCCTTATATAAGCATACTCAAGATATACTACATCGGTTAAATGTGAAATAAGAAAGGAACTAAAAAAACTGATGATAAAATAAAGTAGTGACGCAATAATGGAAATCTTGATTCATATCTTGGCCTATATTCTAACATCATTCTTGACAGATTATGCTCATATTGCTTGGGTTTCTATTTGCAAGTAGAATAGCAGTGTGTGTGATTAACAGTATTCAACTAAACCTACCCCTCTCTCTCTCTACATCTCGTCTCTTATTTTCTTTCTCCTTGCATTCCTTCCTCTTTTTCTCTCCCCCGTCCTCTCTCACGCTCTCTCTATCACTGTCTCCTCTTTCTCCTGTCCCCCTCCTCTTTCTGCTTTATCGATCTTTCTCTTTCCTATTCTATTTTTATTTACCTCTCTTTATTCCTCTCCATTTCCCCCTCACTCCCACCGGCCAGCGGAAGTAACGTCTTCAGTGGCTTCTCCGGCACGGTTTTACACTTCGGATTGTGGCAATTTGTATATCGGCTTGTTTGTAGCAAATATATCTAACAGATACACGTATCAGTTTATTATCCAGACATTGAGGTTACAAATATGTTTAGTAAATTTTACCACTAATGTCTTTACACTAAAAGATCAAAACACTGGCCGTGTCTTCCCTTTCGAGACTGCCCCATGCTAAGCGTGGAAGCACACTTTTAAGTCCATACTTTGAAAGTTGTGTGTGAAATGTGCGATTTTATACACGTTGTATGGAATATATGTCTATTGTCATTATCGGTTGTTTGCAGAGAAGAACATTCTATTGTTGGACCAAAGCCAGGAGACAGAGAGTTACTAGTGGAAACAGGACACCGCAGTCTCTCTCTCTCTCTCTCTCTCTCTCTCTCTCTCTCTCTCTCTCTCTCTCTCTCTCTCTCTCTCTCTCTCTTTTCATGCAAACTGGTGATGCAATAGTTTGGTTCTACTCGATTTGCCACACTTTCCTTCCCTTGGGTCAGCAGTTTCGTTACATAAGTTTTCTGACAAAAAAGTATCGGAGCTAGTGGTGGATGAAGACATTTTACCAGAAATTAGATTTGGCAAGTTCAACGCGGAAACTTATTTATAAGAATTACTCCTACCATGTTTACACAGGAATATCTCAAGGTGAAATAGGAACAAATCATATGAAGAAATAAACAAGTGAGTCAACCACGAAATTTCTTCATTTTTTCCCGTATCTGCCCATATCACTTAATTTCCATTATGATTTTTAACAGGCTGTTTTAGAATAAACTGCCATATATGAATAAATGGATATTGCAGCAGAACCGATAATATTAAATAAATTCCCACATAAAACAATATGAGAAAGACAACTCATAGGATATATTTCTGTGCATCTAATAGGTAATCTCGATTTTCTAAAGAAAGAATTGCTCTTTGTCTCTTTCATGTGCACATTGAACTCAAAAATGTTGGTTGTTTCTGACAGAATGATATGCTTGGCTTATAGACCTTAATCTGAAACAGAAATTAGAAAGTGGCCATTGCACATTGGTTAAGTTAAAGAGTCAATGTTATTTTTGGGTTGATGAATATCTGATATTGATTTCTCACTTAATTATCATCCATGGCTGCAACAATAATCGCTGCTATTATACTGCAGGATTAATTATAACACTATTTTCTTCCTAGTTTAATTTCCTGCAATTGTCCAATTTATTTATGAAATCATATGTGAGAAAACTGGATTCGGTGCTGACAGATAGCTATTGTAACTCGAGGATGTCACGACACTGCTTTTGTGGAGAGGATCTTGAAAATGGGTGATACGGAGTTAATATACAATAGTAGATATGTAATATGCAAAGTTACAGAGCGATTTTCTCTTCGGGGTTTTCTTAATTTTTTATTTATTTATTATTTATATTTATTTTATTATTATTATTATTATTATTATTATTATTATTGTATATTTGCTTACAAGTGAGTGAATACATCCTTTGTGATTTATGACTTAAAATTCCTATGCAATGAAATTCAAAACGTGTAGATCCCGAATATTGGGAAGTCATCAGCAAAAGTAGCGTACAAAATAAAGAAATGAAAATATCATTAACGTGTTGTATCGTAATTATATTCTTGAATGTAATTAATGCAGATTTTCACTGTAACAATTATTTTTTGTTGTACTTGTCATAATTGCTATCACACTATAATCAAGAAGAGAGGGAGGACGCCTCAAAAGAAGATGGGAGGAAGGGAGAGAAGGAGAGAGGAGGGGGGGAGGGGAGTAAGGGAGAGGAGCAATCGAGAGAGGGCGGGAGGAAAGGAAGGGAGCATGGCAGAGAGAGCGAGGGGAAGGGAGAGAAGCAATCGAGAGAGAAGGCGGGAAGAAGGGAAAGAAGCATCATAAAGTGAGAGAGAGTGAGGGGAAGGGAGAGGAACAATCGAGAGAGAGGGCGGGAGGAAGGGAAGGGAGCATTGTAAAGGGTTAGTGATGGTTTCACTGAATGCAAATGAGTGATTGGGTGTGTGAGGATTCGGGTGATCGAGCCATTTGCGTGTTCTGTCGATGGGTTCACGAACCCGAAACAGGTGACGTCGGCAACCACGACAGCACGACCTGCCACTCGGCTCCGATCTCTTCACCTATTCACTTCATGTAATTATATTTCTGGTATTTTGTTGTATTTTGTGTGTATTGAACTTGACTCTAATTCTACCCTTATAAAAGGGTAAGTGATATATGTATGCATAAGTGATTAAGTGACTTCAACCTGGTTTTCTTTACAGCCTCTATGAAATTATACTCAAATACGACACTGTTTGTCGCACAGCAGAGTGGAAGCCCTTGTTCATGGGCGAATATCCATTCGTGGGCAAGAGGATACCCAAACCGTTTAGTGTGCATTCCTGGATATTTATCAACAGAACTGTATACTCATGAATAAGACTACTTATTCTTGTTCAGGAATTCTTTTTTTATTTTTTGTTCGTGTTGTACGAAATGTGTTTTATTTCTGAATAATACAGTGAACAATCTGTTATATACTTTCTTTTCAAACCTCGATTGACCCATTCCCAAAAAGGATAACAAAAAGAACAAAGGGGTGAATAAAAACTATATGGAAATCAAACCAAACCCCGGACAAGCATCATAAAGAAAGAGAGAGAGGGGAAGGAAGAGGATCAACTGAGAGGGGGGAAGGGAAAGAAACAAGGTCTCTGACACAAACTGCGTATCAACTGTGATTTTATAAATGCATATTCCATCGCTCTGTCACTCTCCTTTATTCTCTTTCTCTCTATTTTACCTGCAACACCGATCTAGGCGGGTCTTGATACGTACAGAATTGGGAAAAACGTAAATTTCTTAAATGATAGTTTCGCAGTTATATTCATAAAGTGGATTATCATTAATATTTTCCTAATATAAACATACGCAGGGTTTTACTGCATCAGTTGAATATGAAATGACAAAGGAACTAAAACATTATTGAAAGAGTAAAGCAATAACGTAATATTGGATATCTTGATTGATATGTTGGCCTATATTCTAACATCATTCTTGACAGTTTATGCTCATATTACTTGGGTGTCTATGTTGTTGCAGGTAGACTAGCAGTGTGTGTGATTAACAGTTTTTAAATAAACGTACCTGAATTATGCGAAAAGAATTTTATAAAAGTAATAATCTCT
>NC_091565.1:11345414-11355414 GCF_042767895.1 Penaeus vannamei | reverse complement strand
ATTTTATAAAATTTCTCCTATTTTATATATATAATTTTAAAATTTTAATTTTATTTTTTTTATAAAAATTATTTATTTTTTAATTAAATAAAAAAAATATAATAAAAAATATAAAAAATTAAATTTTACACATAACCAAAAAATTAATGGGGGGGGAGACACAAAAAACAAAAACCAAAAAATAAAAAAAAATATTTCAAAAAAATTTAAAAGTCATTTTGATTTTTTTTATTTTAAAAACTTTTTCAGTTTAATATTTTTTTTTTTTGCTTTTGGTGATACCGCAAGATGGGTATTATTGGTTTTTTAAAATTTCCGGTTTAACAGATAATCAATAAATGCAACACCTAAGCTAAACTGATATTATCTAAATATGTGCCTCCACGTGAGCTCTTACTTCTAAATATTTTTAGATACAGGAATGCCATTTCTTCAAGTTTAAACCTCTATGGTAACAATAAATGTGATTCGGTGCGAAGGAAAAGGGAACTGAAACCCAAAAACGAATCTATATGCATCCGTTCCCTTTCCCCCCACCCTCACCCCCCCAGAAGGAGAGACAAAAAAAGAAAAGGGAAAAGAAAACTAAAAGGTGCATAACAAAAGGTATGTTTGGCTGGCAAGAGACAATTATTTCGCTTCTTATTTTCCAGAGAAGATATAATAATCTCACCCTTCATTGTCGTTGACCATTCACACCTTCCACCCTCGACCATAAATAGATATTTTCTAAAAAAAATTTTCCCAAATAACACATTGCAGAGTATTTTCCCTTTTAAATTTATTAAAGAATCCCTGCTGCAGTTTGTGGAAAAACGGCGATGAAATTGACCCAAAAAAAAACTCATATTGAAAAAACCTTTTTGTACATCAACACAACAACAAAATATATATATATATATATTATATAATAATATATATATATATATAAAAATATATATATTATATAAAATATGTATATATATATATATATATATATATATATATATATATATATATATATATTTATATGTTTGTTTTTTTACAACACACAAAAAAATATATATATATAAATATATATATATATATATATATATATATTTATATATATATATATATTTATATATTATAAAAAAAAACAACACAACAAAAAAAAAACAAAACACAAAATTTTTATTAAATTTTATATTTTATATTAAGATTTGTATTTATTATTTAAATTTAATTTTTTTATAATTATTTAAAAAAAAAAATTTAATACAATTACAACACAAAAAAAAAAAACAAAAAAAAGGAACCCTTTCGTGTGATTCCACATTTGGGCCCATGGAACAGGGTTTAGAAATTTGGGGCCGTAAAAATTTGTAAGCATTAAGTTCCCCCAAATGATCTCTTCCCAAATTGGGAAAAAAACGGCCAGTTTTAAAAAAATAAATTTTTTGCATCACCAAAATGAATGGTGAATTTGTACGATTATTTGTCTATCTGGTTCATTTTGACTAGATAAAAATTCTTGAAGTTTCACACTTATATTGTCTTTTTAGAAGTAAGTTGTATTCAGTTTAACATATTAATGTAATCAATTTTTTTTAAAGGGTCTATAACGATAAAAAATATTTGTTCCTTTGTCAGCATTAAATTTTAGATTTGGGAAAACGCAATTCATAGAAAAAAAAATTTGAAAAAAATGGGAAAACGAGACAAAAAAGAGGAAAAAATGTGAATTTTAAAGAAAAAGAAAAGTGAACATATTTATCATACTTTTTTTTTTTTTTTTTTAAAATAATATATATTTTCAACTTGTGGTTATTTTTTTTCGGATCCCTCTTCCCTTTAATTAAAACCCCAAACCTTTTCTTAACTACTTTTTTTCTTGTTCTTTGGTGTAATGAATTGTTCATATTTTTAAAAAAAAAGGGCTCTCTTTTTATCTATCTACTGTATCATGCCTTTCTCAATATTGCCATCTATTTCCTTTTCATACATCTCTGCCAGTCAGTCACTTTCTTACTTTTTCTAATAGATTTTTTCTCTCTCTCTTTTTCGTTTTTAAATTTTTATTGTAAACTGTAGCAGGAATGATACTAAAAAAGCCCAAAAGGGAAAAAACAACTTAAAAATTTTTTATCAAATAAAATTTTTTTAGGAAAATATTTATAGTACAAAAGGGGAATTAAATAAAGGAAACGAGAATTTCTATCATCATTGTTATCACCTTTTAGTTTTCTTTCCTTCTCTTTTTGTTTCTGTTTTCTGCAGGGGGCATGTGTGAGGGGGGGGGAAGGTTCCGGGTAAATATAGATTCGTTTTGCGCTGCAGTTCCTTTTTCTTTGCTCCGAATCGGGATTTTTTGTTACACAGAGTCGTTTTTTTAATTCGCCGGAAAAAGGATTCCCGTATCAAAAAAAATCAAAAAGTAAGATACACTCACGCTGATGCGCATATTTGAATAATATCAAATTTTAATTAAAATATAGCACTTTGATTATCTGTTAAACCCATTTTTTTTATCAATGTCTTCCTTTCGGTATTTTCATGGGTATCTGTATTTTTCTGGAAAAATGATTGGGTAATTTTCTATCTTAAAAATCCCCCCCTCCCCATCGACGATTTTGGTATCGTTGGATTCCCAGCACCCCTATAATGCGGGAATTAGTTTTTTTAAAAAAAAAACCCCCCTTAGCAAAACTTACCCCGATGGGAAAGGGGGGGCATGGAAAATTTCCCGGGAAAAGGGGAGGTTTAATAACACAAATACTATAACCCCAATGAAAATAAGATGAAAATTCATTTCATTGTGGACGGGGCTTTTGGAAACCCAAAGAACCCAAAAAAACATCGAAATAGGGGCGGGAACTTTTTAAAAAAAAAAAAAATCCCAAAAAGGGAAGTCATCCAAAACAAAAATTTTTATAAAATAAAAAATATTGAAAAAATTATTATGCCCTTAAAAAAATTCTTTTTATTAACAAAAATTTTTTTTATTATTTCTTTTGATTACTTGTTAAATTTATTGCATTTTTTATATCATCGATATTGCTATAATCAAGGAGAAAGGGGAAAAAAGGGGGGACCGGGGGTTTTAAAAGGGGGGGAGGAAAAAAAGGGAAAAGAGGGAGAGGGAAAGAAGGTTTTTAAGAACCAAACTTTTTTAAAACCCTTTTAAATCAGCCAAAAGGGGTAAAAAAATCTAAAAAGGGAAAACTTGGGAAAGCAATTTTTTACCAAAAACCCAAGGTTTGTGAAAAAAAGGTCTCTTGGTTTTCTTTGAAAATTTTTTTTCTCTTTTTTTCTCCTCCCCAAAATTTCCTTTTCTTTTTCTCCCCCCCCTTCTTTTTTCCCCTCCCCTAAAAAACCCTTAAAAAAATAATAATAATAACAAAAACTCGCAATGTAGGAATGATTACTGTGGTAATCTAGCATTCATTAAGCCCAACGTTCGAGACTGTTCCATGCCAAGTGTGGAATCAAACGCAGGTTCAAGTTTGGTGTTTGATTTTTTTTTTCTTTGTCATTTTTATTTCTTGGTGAGGATACTTATTATAAAGGATATTTAATATAGACAGAAAACAATAAGTAATATGAAATTCCCAAAGGGATCAGGAATGAAATTTAAAAATTAAAATTTAAAAAAATTATATATATATATATATATATATATATATATATATATATATATATGTCTGTGTGTGTGTGTGTGTGTGTGTGTGTGTGTGTGTGTGTGTGTGTGTGTGTGTGTGTGAGTTTCAATGCCAGTGAAAGAAGGAGAAGAAAGATTAATAGACACTTTGGTTTGCTGTCAAAAGAAAGGTAAAAGGGGAAGAAGGGTGGGGAAAAGGAGATGATTGAGGAAATATAAAAAAGAAAGGACCCCGAAAGGAGACCCTGAAAGGCAATAACATTAATAATCATTACCTGATAAAGTGAAAAATAAAATTTGAAATTTGATAGTTTCGCGGTCAAATTCATAAAATGAATTATGATTCATATATATATATATATATATATATATATATATATATATATATATATATATATATATATATATATATATGTATATTTATATATGAGCATACTGAGGGTTTTACTGCATCAGTTTAATTTGAAATGAAATGACCTCCACGTGAGTGTATCTTACCTTTTAATATGGTTTTGATACAGGAATGCCATTTCCGTTGAATTATAAAACGACTCTAGTAAAAATGAATTCTGATTTGGGGCGAAGAGAACAGGAACAGCAGCTCAAAACGAATCTATAAATATCTGTAACCTTCCCCACACTCACACACGCGCTCGCGCAGCGAGACAGACAGACACAAAGAGAAGGAAAGAAAACTGAAAGGTGTAAAACATGAGGTACGTTTGGGTGGCAAGAGACAGGTGAGACTGCTGGGCGTGGGAACATAATTATTTCGCCTCTTGTCTACAGAGAAGATACAGTAATCTCGATCCTTCATTACAGTTGACCATTCACACCTTCCACACCTCGACTATAATATAAAGATTTTCCGAAAAAAATGTCTTTGATAAACGTTTTGTGGTATTTTTATGTTGAAATTATTGAAACTATTATTCCTGCTACAGTTTGCAATACACACACACACACACACACACACACACACACACACACACACACTATATATATATATATATATATATATATATATATATATATATATATATATATATATATATATATATATATATAGAGAGAGAGAGAGAGAGAGAGAGAGAGAGAGAGAGAGAGAGAGAGAGAGAGAGAAAGAGAGAGAGAGAGGTACACACACATCTATATACATACATATATATATTTATTTATTTATCAGTAAATCCTAAAACTTGTTTACATATTTCAGCATTTCATATTACTCCGTTAAGTTAAATTTCCTTTATAATTCATGTCAGCAGAAAGTAAAGGATAAAATAAATACAAAATAATATAAATATAAAAACCCACACATGGCATGGAACACTCTGGAACGTGGGCCCGTAAATTACCATGCCACAATATTAACCATTCCTCCACCTCTACTATCTCTTTTACTTTCAAAAAAACGGCCAACTTAAACTAAGCATTTGTTGCATCACCATGTGAATGGTGAACTTGTAAGAGTTCTTATCTGTTACTTACATTTTGACACAGAAATGCCAATACTATGAAATGCCACACTTGGTATTGTCATTATGGAGGTAAGATTTATTGCAGTTTAACATATTATTTTAAGCAGTTATCTTCATAGAGTTTATAGCAATATGAATATTTGTTCCATTGCATATATATATATATATATATATATATATATATATATATATATATATATATATATATATATATATATATATATATATATATATATATATATATATATATATATGTATATATACATACATACATACATACATACATATATATATATACATATACATATACATATACATATGTATATATATATATATATATATATATATATATATATATATATATATATATATATATATATATATATATATATAGCCATGCTATCAGTTAATACTTTAAGTACTTTGTTGTCTGTATATTACATTTTTTGTTCGATAAACAGTGCCCGGCTCCTTGTAGATTATTCACTCTCGCTGTTTTGCTTATTTAAGTTGACTGGAACACAGGAACCCATAGAAAATGGGTAGAATATAAAGGAAAATGGGGAAGCCCGGTATTAAGAACCTTCGATGGTATTTTTATGTATTTTAAACTCCACTTTTGATTTAGTTTCCATTTCGTGGTCATAGATACATTTGCGAGATTTAAAATTTTAGGTTTAGTATCTCCAGTCTGTGAAAATCTGACTGTAAACAAGGAAAGACCAGACATTTTTATCCAAGAAAATTCTATTCGTCGAAGATAGAGTGAGGAAGATATTGATTGGTAGACATTGGTAGATACTGGGAAAGGAAAACAGAGAGCCATTCACTTCGAAGGTGTTATACTTACTGAGCCATTCTAAATGCAATAAAATCCGACAAAGGAAATGATAATGCACAAAGGGTCTTTTTTGCCGTTTTACATATTATTCGTAAGAAAAAATGTTTCTCAGTTCGCATGTCTGAACACTATCTGTTTCTCTCTCTTTCGAAATCTCTATTTCCTTTTCTTTTTATTCATCAGCTTTTTATCATCCCATCACGTTTCAACTTTCATATGACTGCCAGTGTATAAAACATTAAGTGAAGAATATCTAGTGTACAGTACTGTGCATGGCATGATTTCTAATAAAGACATCGAGAGGCAAGTATTTTTTCCCTTCGCCTTGGAACCACAATGTTTGTTATTCATGTTTCTGTCTACTCACATATTTATTCATTCATTCATCGATCCACATCTATCTTCCCGTTTTCGTTGTATCTCAGTATTGAAAGAACCGTTTCCTTACAGAGAATCTCACATTTCTTTTCCTCCAATATAGTGCGAATATTACAACAAAAAAGTTCCCAGTATAGTATTTCGAGAATAAATAAATAGATAATGCACTGAAATATAGTTGATCGAAAATGTTAAACTTTCACTTGAAGGATTAGACAGACTTTTACCGTCACTACTTTCATGTTTGCTCACCATTGTTTTACTTCGTTTGTCATTCCACATTACACTGATGCAGCAAAGCCTAAAGTTTCCTTATATAAGAAAAAAATATGATAATCCTCTATGATTCTCATCAGAAAACCAACCATTAAGCAATTTACAAATCACGACTTTTTAACAGATCGCTTTGAAATTTCTGCCTGATGAGTTTTCAGTTCATCAATCAAATTGCTTCTGTGATGAGGATCTTTAAAGGGGGGGGGGGCAGAGGAGTAAATATACAGCTGCTGACATTATTATTTTAGATTTTAGAGCGATCTTCTTTTCGGGGTTTTCTTACGCTTAAATTTCTTGAGATTTATAATTTAAAAATCATAGCTTGTAGATCCTAAAAACTGGAAGTCATCAGGAACACGTTATATATATATTGCTTAATTGTTCTGAGTATACGGTCTCTCCTTAGTATTTTTCTCCTCTCTTTTGCTAATAAATATTATTATACTTTGTAGATATAGATATTTGTTTAGCTTGTATTTATAATTAATGATTTTTGTTTGGATCCGCCATTGGAGAATGACCTCAGCACTTAATTTTTCTTGTCTACTGTCCATATGTTTACTCTAATTTTCATTGTCGTTTTACTTTATCAAAGTGTCCTTTTTTTTTTACATTATACAGAAATCACCTAATCAGACGCCAGAGAGGGGGGAACACACACACACACACACACACACACACACACACAGCACAGAGAGAGGGGGTTAAAAGGAACATAGAAGGGGGGGGGGGCATATAGAGAGGAAGAGAGCATTGCGAAATAGAAAGAGAATGTGGGGGGGCAAAGAGAGTGAGAGATCAGAAAATCCTGATTTGTAAATTCCTCAAATGATAATTTCGTGGTCAAATTCATTAAGTGGATTATGAATATTTTCTTATACAAGACTACTGCATCGGTTTGATCTGAAATGACAAAAGGAGTAAAGCACTGATGAAAAATAAAATAGTGACGCAATAATTGGAATCTCGATTCACACATTGACCCATATTTCAACAGTTGTCACCTTATGCTCATATTCTTGGGATTATATGTTACTGGAGGCATATTAGAAATATACTTATATGCAGAAATATATATATATATATATATATATATATATATATATATATATATATATATATATATATATATATATGGACATGCACACACATATATATACATATTAGAAATATACTCATATGCAGAAATGTATATATATATATATATATATATATATATATATATATATATATATATATATATATATATATATATATATATATATATGTATTAATATATACATACATATATATATATATATATATATATATATATATATATATATATATATATATATATTAGAAATATACTCATATGCAGAAATGTATATATATATATATATATATATATATATATATATATATATATATATATATATATATATACATATATACATATATAGATAAATAAATAAATATATATATACATATATATACACACACACACACACACACACACACACACACACACACACACACACACACATATATATATATATATATATATATATATATATATATATATATATATATATATATATATATATATGGACATGCACACACACACATATATATATATACATATACATGTTTATATTATCTATTTATAAGTAAATCACAGGACTTATCTGGAGTATCTGAATTAACATGTTTAGATATTACAGCGTTTCATATTACTCCGTTATCTATTTATGTTGAAATAGATAACGAAATGAATACAATTACAACAACAAAGAAAAAAATCAACCAAAAGGTGACCTACGTGTGATTCCACACTTGGCATGGAACGGTCTGGAACGTGGGCCCGTAAATTACTAGACCAGCACGTTAACCGTTCCTCCACCTCGACGATCTCTTCTCATATAGAAAAAAGCGGCTAATTTCAGATAAGCATTTGTTGCATCGCCATATGAATGGTGAATTTGAACCAGTATTTGTCTGATACATTTTAACACAGAAATGCCAATTCTATGAAGTACCACACTTAATGTTGTCATTAAAGAAGTAAGATTTATTGTAGTTTAACATATTACTACAATCAATACTCTTCATAGAGTCTATAACGACGTAAATATTTGTTCCATTACTAGCATTAACTTCATGTGGCAAAGTCGCAAAGAACAATCAGATGCCAGTATGTGAGAGAGCGGGGGTTGGGGGAGCTCTGAATGTGAGAGAGAGAGACAGGAAGACACAGAAAGAGAAGGGGAAAAATATAAATTACAATTTAAAATCTATATGTTCATCCCGCAGGCAAGACGCCTTCCGGAAAAACGCAAAAATCGCAAGTTGAGATTCAAAAATGTATGATTCCTTGCTGAAAATAAGAAATATTAAACTTGTAAAAGATTATCTCAGCCAACCCTCGAATGCTAGTAATGAAAATCATCATAGTAAGTGAACCCATCAAACATCATTAAAAATATTTAACGAAAACCCATTCGAGAAAATTCTCATATCACGAGCTGAAATTTATTACTATTATTATTATTATTATTATTATTATTATTTTCATCTCTCTCTTAATCGAATTTTACAACAAATAGAAAATATCCTTCTGAAATCACGAGCTGAGACTTAAAAAAGTATTTAATATTCATTGAAAACAGGAGAGATTCGACTTATAAAAGGATCTCAGTCATACTTGCAATGACAGGAAATGGGAAACTTTGTAGGGCAGATTATCGTGAATCGCGATGCAGGATATTCATTAGATAATGATGAAAAATAACAACGGTTATAAAGGTAATAGGAATAATGACAACAACAATGATAATAGTATGAAGTCTTGCATAATAACGAAGGCAAAAAAACTATGATAACCGATTTGCCCGAAGGTGTGAGAGAGACAGATCCTACGCAATTCTGTTTGTTGATACACAATGAATCATAGACAAATAAATTTGCATTTATTTTTTGCTATTTCTTTCGCGGACGTCACAATATTTGAAATATATATATGTATCTCTCTCTCTCTCTCTCTCTCTCTCTCTCTCTCTCTCTCTCTCTCTCTCTCTCTCTCTCTCTCTCTCTCTCTCTCTCTCTCTCTCTCTCTCTCCCCCCCTCTCTCTCTCTCTCTCTCTCTCTCTCTCTCTCTCTCTCTCTCTCTCTCTCTCTCTCTCTCTCTCTCTCTATATATATATATATATATATATATATATATATATATATATATATATATATATATATATATACATTTGAAAATAAATATCGGGATTTTCACTTTTTTATTATCATTTTCTTAAATGTCGACGGGTCCGCTATGCAAGAAAAAAATAGTTGTGGCCTTAGATTATAATATTATAAAATATGTATGTATATGTATATATATATATATATATATATATATATATATATATATATATA
>NC_091565.1:11337914-11342914 GCF_042767895.1 Penaeus vannamei | reverse complement strand
GCTGACAGAACATAAGTATTAGTTTGATCATGTTAATCTACTGCAGTTGTGATGAGACAGAGCAGTAACGTGAAAATACCGAAATTAATGCAAGAGAAAACCTTCGGACGCGGAGGCCTTCGTATTCAGCTTGTCTTGTGTTCAGAGAAGAGACAGGAATCTCGATCCTTCATTATCGTTGACCATTCACACCTTCCACACCTCGACCGTGTTATGAATGTTTTCCTAGAATAAGTGTTTGATTAACAAATTAAGTGGTATTTTCCCGTTGAAATGATTAAAGTATTATTCCTACTGCAGTTTACAATAAGATGTTTATACGATGATGAAACAGCAAAAGATAAACTAAGTTGCATATTGGAAATATATATAGTCATAATTAGACATACACATATATGCATACATATATTTATGTATATATGTGTATATATATGTATATATATGTATATATATGTATATATCTATATCTATATCTATATCTATATATATATGTATATATATCTATATCTATCTATCTATCTATCTATCTATCTATCTATCTATCTATCTATCTATCTATATATATATATATATATATATATATATATATATGTATGTA
This sequence comes from Penaeus vannamei, assembly GCF_042767895.1. NCBI lineage: Eukaryota > Metazoa > Arthropoda > Malacostraca > Decapoda > Penaeidae > Penaeus > Penaeus vannamei. The sequence goes on along the minus strand of NC_091565.1, from coordinate 11,342,316 downwards.
TATATATATTAGGAAATCATAGAACTTATCTTGAGTATCTGAATTAACGTTTTTATATTTCAGTATTTCGTATTACTCCGTTATCTATTTGTGTTGAATTTCCTTTATAATTCATATCAGAAAAAAGGATGAAATAAAATAAAACGACAAAGATAAAACAAAGAAACAAAATTGGGCCTACGCGTGATTCCACACTTAGCATGGAACAGGCTCGAACGCGGTCCTACGAATTAGTAAACCAGCACGTTAACCGTTCCTCCACCTCAACGATCTCTACTAGTTTTGAAAAAAACGGCCAATTTAACCTAATTATTTGTTGCATTACCTTATGAATAGTGAATTTGTACGAATATTTGTGTATCTGATACATTTTGACATAGAAATGCCAATTCTAGGAACTGTCACACTTAATGTTATCATTATTGAAGTAAGATTTATAGCAGATTAACATATTAATGAAATCAAGTATGTTTAAAGACTCTATAACGATAAAAATATTTGTTCCTTTGCCAGCATTATTAACTTTGAGATGTGGTAAAGCGTAGGTCATAGTTTTCAAAGTTTGTAAGTAAAATGGAAAGCGAGACAAAGGGAGAAAATAGTTGAGTGGGTGAGAGAAAGTGAAAATGGAAAGCGAACATATTTATCATACTAATATACATATTTTTTTTTCTCCAACTTGTGATTATTTTCCTTCGGATCCGCCCTTGGTTATCTTAAAACTGCACAGCCTTTTCATAACTACTGTTTATCTTGTTCTTGAAGTCGTAATGGGATATTGTATTGTCATATTTGACAAAAGAAAAAAGTCTCTCTATATCTATCTACTGTATCTACGTACCTTTCTCAATATAGCCATCTATCTTCTTTTCATATATCTCTATAAGTCAGTCACTTTCTCACTTTTTCTCTTTTTCCACTTGATCTGTTTTCTTTTTTTGTGTGAAAATCTTATTGTAAACTAGCAGGAATGATACTTTAATCATTTCAACGGGAAAATACCACTTAAACTGTTTATTTATTCGTTTATATTTCTTTTTTAAAGATCCTATTAAAATAAGCACTTCCTCCACATCATGTTATATATTCTAACATTATTCTTGAGAGCTTATGCTCATATTGGTTTGATTTCCATGATATCGCAGATAGACTAACGCTATATGTGATGACAGTTTTTAAATAAACGTACGCAAATAAAGTGAAAAAAGAGCGGGAAAAGAAAAGAGAAAAATGCAAAAGATAATTGGGACTCTCCAGTAGTATAAGAGTCACATTTTTATTTGTTACGAAATGAGATGATATAAATGAGCAATAATTAGCGTAAAGAAAATAAGATGACAATACATTTAAACATGTAGACAGAAGATTTATACGAAATATGTTATACCTATACATCTAGACATGAACTCAATCACAGTATTGTACGCAAAATAAGAGAGACAAAGAAAATGAGAGAGACAGAGAGAGAGGGAGGGAGGGAGAGGTAGGGAGGTTTAGAAAACAAATATAAATGTAATTTCTTTCTTTTAGTTTTGCGTTCAGATTCATAAATTGGATTATCATTAATATTTTCCTTATATAAGCATACTCGGGGCTTTACTGCATCAGTTGAGTGTGAAATGACAAAGGGAGTAAAACACTGATGAAAAAATGAGGTAGTGACACAGTAATGGAAACCTTGATTCACATCTTGACCTATATTTTAACATTATTCTTGTCAGCTTTGGATTGTGGAAATTTGTAAATCGACTTCTTTGTATCAAATATATTTACTTAGGTTAGCTAAGTTTACTGTCGAAAACAATTTCGCAGCTTGGCAAGTACAACCCCCAAATTTATCAAAAGAATTACTCCTACCGATGTTTGCATAATAATGTCTCGAGGCTTTGATTTTGCTGTGATGGTAAAAAAGAACAAATTATATGAATAACAAATAATCAAAAACAAGTGAGTCAATCACATTTTTTTCATCTTATTCCGTATCTGCCCATATTGCTTAATATTCATCATGATTTAAAACAAGCCGTTTTAGAATAAACGGTCATGTATAGATAAATGAATATTGCAGCAGAAATGATAAAGGCCCACATAAAACAACATAAGGAAGACAACTCATGGAAAAAGTATAAAAGGGGATATATTTCTGTACATCTAAAAGGTAATTTCGATTTTCTAAAGACATACAATGCTCTTCTCTCTTTCATTTGCGCACTGAACTCAAAATAATCAGTTGTTTCTGATAGACTGATATGCCTGGCTTATCTGTAAAATATCTGAAACAGAACTTAGAAAGTGGCCATTGCGCATCGAATGAGTTAGAGTCAAACTTATTTCTGGATTGATGAATATGTGATATGTCTGCAAGAATAGTCGCTTCTGCTATACTACACGATAATTAATTCACTATTTTCTTTTTAGTCTCATTTCTTACAATTTTCCATTTTGTTTTCGACATCATATTTGAGAAAGTGAGTAGTCGGTGCTAAAGCCAGAGGTTTTGTGAAGAGGATCTTGAAAAGGGGAGATACGGAGTTAATATAAAATAGTTAATATATGATATTAAGTTAATATATGCAAATTTACATAGCGATTTCCTCTTCCTGGTTTTCTTACTCTGAAAAATATCTTTTTTGAATTTTGGCTTACAAGTGAGTGAATGCAGTCTCTGCGACTTATAATTCGTATACAGTGAAATTCAAAACGTGTAGATCCCGAAAAATGGGAAGTCATCAGCAAAAAGTTTTATATAAAATAGGAAAACCAATTATGAAGTATGCCGTAATAATATTGTTTTCATTAATGTATATTTTTTATCATAATTGTTTTTCTTTATGTACTTATTATAACTGCTACTGTATTTGTTTATATCATCGATATTGCTATAAACAAGGAGAGAGGTGTAAGAGAGAGGGAGGACGGGAGTTTCATGAGAGGATGGGAGGGAGAGGAGAGAAAGGGGGAAAGAAAATGCTCTTCCCCCCCGAAGAGCATTTGAGGGGGGGGGGGGGTGATTTTCCTTCTCGAAGGTTTCTGTCTCCTCTCCCTCTCTCTCTTTATCTCTCTCTCTTTAAATGCACCATTAATTAGATAAAGAAAAACTGTCACAATGTAGGAATGGTTACTGTGGTGATCTAGAATTCTTTAAGGCCCACGTTCGAGACTGTTCCATGCCAAGTGTGGAATCAAACGTAAGTTCAAGTTTGGTGTGATTTTTTTTCTAATTGCATTCATTGTTTTCCATTCTGCTGACACGAATTATGAGGGTAATTCAACAATAAGTAATATGATAAATTCCATGATAAACTGAGAAATATATGTGTCTGTATGGGTTGTCCAATATGCAATAAATCTTTTGTTATGATAAATTTCATCGCATTTCACTTTGAAATTTCTTAACGCAAACTGCAGCAGGAATCATACTTTGGATAGTTTCAACGTGAAACTACAACTTTAGATTTTTATCAAACATATTTTCTCTGAAAATATTCATTGGTGTTTCAATCCCAATGAAAGAGAGGGAGAAAATACCGGCAAATTTAACATAAACATTTATTGCATAACCATATGAATGGGGAACTTGTACCATTGTTTGTCTGTCTAGTATACTGTTGCTATAGATATGCTAGTTCTATGAAGTGTTTCACTTTAAAGCTGTACAATTGTTCCAAAGAAGTTACCTGGTCAGACGCCTGAGAGAGAGAGAGAGAGAGAGAGAGAGAGAGAGAGAGAGAGAGAGAGAGAGAGAGAGAGAGAGAGAGAGAGAGAGAGAGAGAGAGAGAGAGAGAGAGAGAGAGAGAGAGAAAAGAAAATAATACTTTGAAAATTTCTTAAATGATAGCTTCGCGGTAACATTTATTAAGTGGATTATATTTGATATTTAACTTATATAAACACACTCGGTGTTTTACTGCATCACTTGAATATGAAATGGCAAAGGGAATAAAAAGCACTGATGAAAATAATGTAATAACGGCAATATTAAAAATCTTGATTCATATCTTGGCCTATATTCTATCATCCTTCTTGGCAGTTTATGCTCATATTACTTTGGTTTCTATGTTGTTGCAGGTAGATTAACAGTGTAACAGAAAATTAATAAATACTTCATATAAGCTAAGCTGATATTATCTAGATATGTGCCTCCACGTTAGTGTATCATACTTTTTCTTTTTATATGGTTTTGATACATTTCCTCTAGTAAATAGAAATGATGATTCGGTGCGAAGAAAATAAGGAACTGCAGCGCAAAACGAATCTATATTCTCGTATGTCTGTAACCTTCCCCACCCTCACACACGCGCACGTGCAGAAAGACGCACAAACAAACAGAGACAAATAGAAGGAAAGAAAACTAAAATGTGTTTAACACTAGGTACGTTTGGTTAGCAAGAGACAGGTGAGA
>NC_091565.1:11313815-11318815 GCF_042767895.1 Penaeus vannamei | reverse complement strand
CAATGATAATAATGATGATAGTAATGAGGATGAAAATAATAATGATAATGATGATTATGTTTCCATTACTAATAAAGATAATGATCATGATAACGATAATAATGGAAAAGAGAAGGCAAGCAGAAGAATAATTAAAATTTCCAACTGGCTGCCTACGTCGTTTTCTAAACCCGAAGAAAACCGATTCTTGGTTAAAATCTCGGATTAAGAAGAGAAAATGGGAAGATAAACGAGGTTAATTAAGAAGATAGTAAATGGATGGAGAAGGATTAAGCGAGACGTGTGAAAGAGAGAAAGAGGGAGAAGGAAAGAAAGAATGAAACAGATCTTGAATTTTGACAAATGGTCAATAAGACGAAATAAGTAAGAATGAGGGAATTGTCAAATGGTCTTAATGAATCACCCCTTTATTTCACTAATCAAATATCGACCGAAAATAGAGAAAGGGATTTGTAAAATAAGATAACGAAGGGAAATGAAGTAGAATTACAGCAGAACTTAATATTTACTAAAAAAAAAAAAAAGACACACAGCTCTCTCTCTCTCTCTCTCTCTCTCTCTCTCTCTCTCTCTCTCTCTCTCTCTCTCTCTCTCTCTCTCTCTCTCTCTCTCTCTCTCTCTCTTTCTCTTTCTTCCTTTCTTTCTTTTTTTCTTTCATTCTCTCTCTCTCTCTCTCTCTCTCTCTCTCTCTCTCTCTCTCTCTCTCTCTCTCTCTCTCTCTCTCTCTCTCTCTCTCTCTCTCTCTCTTTCTCTCCCTCCCTCTCTCTCCCTCCCTCTCTCTCTCTCCCTCTCTCTCTCTCTCTGTGGAATACATTAACCAGAGACCTCGGGTGCACTAATAGATTTTTTTTCCTTAGTTCCTCTTTTGCACACAGACAATTAAGACCTGGTTTTGTAATAACGAGAAAGGGACGAGACAAAAGTGATGACCGGTGACGAGTCTTTGTTCCTCAAGAGGGTCTGCCCATGTATTTAACATTTTATTTTATCCCCCTCTTCATTATTAACGCCTCCTTTTACATGGTTGCACAAGGAGCGTGCACAGAAAATATATATGTTGAGGAAGAAAGAAACTGAATAATAGAGAGACATCAGATCGATAAACAGACATTATATAGATATATAGCTGACAGATAGATATATAGCTGACAGACAGATAGATATAAAGCTGACAGACAGATAGATATAAAGCTGACAGACAGATAGATATAAAGCTGACAGACAGATAGATATAAAGCTGACAGACAGATAGACGGACATCAGACCGATTGCACAAAGAGTGTGCGCAGAAAATATACATGTTGAAGGAGAAAGAAACTTGTCTGTTTTCATGTATCTGTCTCTGTCTGTTTGTCTGTGAATCTTTGTCTGTATGTGTCTGTCTCTCTGTCTGTTTGTCTGTGAATCTTTGTCTGGATGTGTCTGTCTCTCTGTGTAATTGTTTATTCTATTATTTTCATTGTGTATTTGTCTGTTCGTTTGTTTGTGTGTTTATTGGTTTTGCATTAGCATCTCTGTTTGTTTGTGTGTTTGTGTGTCAGTCTTCCATCTCTCGCATCCTTTCCTTGCTCTTAAACTCGTTGCATATTTGTCATCTACTCGTCTACCTTTTGTCTGTCTCGCTGCTTCTCTTTCTTTTCTTTTCTTTTTGTCTCGTAGTTGTTTGTCTTCCTTTTATTTGTCTATTTGCCTCCTGTTTGTCTACTTTTTGTCTTCTCTGTCTGTTTGCCAGCTGCTTATCTTCCTTCAGTCTGTGTAAAAAAAAAGACATGACTGAGCGTAAATATATTTCCAGTGCAAGAGACGTATCTAGCCGGTTTCGATTATATCTCAGTCAGTAATAAACAGTCGGAACCGGTCAAATTAATCTCTCGTGTTGTGAATATATTCATTCTCATTCATAATCTCTTCTGTGTTTGGCGCGATGAACACTAATATTTTTACCTGTCTGTCATCTGCATGTTTTTCCAGTATCTGTCTATCTGAATATCTGTCAGCTGCAGATCTATCTACTGTCTGTCTGTCAGCTTTATGTCAATCGCATGTGTATCAGTCGTGTGTTTATTTAATGTTTGTTTATCTTTCTGTCTGGCAACTGTATGTCTGTGTATCTGTCCATCGGCTGTAAATCGGTTTGATATCCGTCTATCTGTCTGTCAGCTTTATATCTATCTGTCTGTCAGCTTTATATCTATCTGTCTGTCAGCTTTATATCTATCTGTCTGTCAGCTTTATACCTATCTGTCTGTCAGCTTTATATCTATCTGTCTGTCAGCTTTATATCTATCTGTCTGTCAGCTTTATATCTATCTGTCAGCTGTATATCTATAGAATATCTATCTATCGATCAGATGTCTGTCTATCATTCAGTCAGTTTCTCTCTCCCCCAACATGTATATTGTGCACACTCCTTGTGCAATCTTTTCGCGGCTCTCAAGTGCCAAAATTCCAAAGCAAAGATGCCACTTGCGAGTGCCAGAAGTGCTTTCACCGATTGCTTTCATATCGCGGTCTCTTAATCACGATTGTATCCGCCAACTCCGTGCTTGCGTTCTGCTTGCAATCAGATCGAGCCTTTCCTATGCAAAGCCTGTGCTGACTCGTTCGTTGGGAGAAAGTTGTATCTTCGTACTACGTTCTGGGCGTTGCCGTAAGAAAGATAAGAAAGAATATGAAGAAGAAATGTTGGGTGTTGTCCGAAGAAAGAAGAAGAAGAAGAAGAGGAGAGAGAGAGAGAGAGAGAGAGAGAGAGAGAGAGAGAGAGAGAGAGAGAGAGAGAGAGAGAGAGAGAGAGAGAGAGAGAGAGAGAGAGAGAGAGAGAGAGAGAGAAGGAAATCATCTGTTGTGTGGGCAGAAATATGCATTGTATAGTGCAATCCAGGAGGCAACATTGCAACAGGATCATGCAAAAACCAGTGCAGTCCAAATACTATTTCGTCAAGGGTACAGTTTGACCTCGTTTGACCTTCTCATGCACACTGGAATAACAAGAAGCTGCGAATTTATGCATGAAACGGTGTATGGAATATGGTGATGTCTACGAAAACGATGTCGATTGAGTTGATGTCATGCGAAAGTTAATTAGAGACTCGAAACACAGACTATGATTTAGATTATGACAGATATTGGGAGAATCGCCAACGTTGCATGCCTGCATGATATAGATACACATATCAGAGAGAGAGAGAGAGAGAGAGAGAGAGAGAGAGAGAGAGAGAGAGAGAGAGAGAGAGAGAGAGAGAGAGAGAGAGAGAGAGAGAGGCAGAGAGAGGGAGAGGGAGAGAGAGGTGATGGAGAGAGAGAAATATTTTCCATTTTCTTCATGAGTTTTACCCTTACTTCAATCGATGTTTTCCCGCTTTCTATGATAGTTTCAGTGGACGATTTGGATATTTTATTATTTTGATGTTTCTATATTTGTTTTCCATTTCACCGTGTCATATTTCTTCGTCTATCTTTTTTTCTTTCTTTTTTTTGCTTGTTTTTTTTCTGACAATTCATGTATTTTCTTATTTGTTCCATCTAGCTATTGTTTATGTTAATTTCTATTGATCCGTAGTTTTGTTGATCGGTTATTTTTGTATAATTTTGTTTATTTTTTATTGGTGTTGCCTGTGGGTGAGACAGCAGAGACCGAGAGACAGACCAGAGAGAACGAGAGAAAGAGAATGAGACAGAGAGAGACAGATAAATAGATAGATAGATAGATAGATAGAGAGAGAGAGAGAGAGAGAGAGAGAGAGAGAGAGAGAGAGAGAGAGAGAGAGAGAGAGAAAGAGATACATGGAAATAGAGAGAGAGAGGCAACGAGTGAGAGAGAGATAGAGAAGAGAGAGATAGATAGAGAAGATAGACTTAGAGAGATAGATAGATAGAGAGAGAGACAGGCAGCGAACAGGCGAGCGAGAGAGAGAGAGAGAGAGAGAGAGAGAGAGAGAGAGAGAGAGAGAGAGAGAGAGAGAGAGAGAGAGAGAGAGAGAGAGAGAGAGAGAGAGAGAGAGGGAGAGAGAGAGAGAGAGAGAGAGAGAGAGAGAGAGAGAGAGAGAGAGAGAGAGAGAGAGAGAGAGAGAGAGAGAGAGAGAGAGAGCAAAATGTCTCGTTCAATTTCCGCTCTTCTCGACTGCATGTTCTGCTTGGCGCAAGAAACGGCAGCGACCTGTTGCTTCCGTCGACCTACCTCCACCTCGGCTGGAATTCCCTTGAGAACTCTTGGGAAGGTCGCATTCAGTCTGTCTGTTTGTTTATTTGTCTTGTTTGTTAGTCTGTCTGTCTGTTTGCTACCCCATCTCCCCCCATTTTCTCTCTCTCTCTCTCTTTCTCTCTGTTTGCTACCCCCTCTCCCCCCATTCTCTCTCTCTCTTTCTCTCTCTTTTGCTCTCTCTCTCTCTCTTTCTCTTTCTCTCTCTCTCTCTCTCTCTCTCTCTCTCTCTCTCTCTCTCTCTCTCTCTCTCTCTCTCTCTCTCTCTCTCTCTCTCTCTCTCTCTCTCTCTCTCCCTCTCCCTCTCCCTCTCTTTCTCTCTCTCACTCTCATCTCAAATGCCTTGCTTTCATTTTCGTGTTTTATTGTTATTGTTATTTCTTTCTTATTCATTCACAATTATTCTTATATAACACTATCCTTAACATAATGAATATTAGCATTTTCATTATTATTATTGTTCTTTCCTTGTTATCATTGTTATTAATGTTGTTGCTATTATTGTTTTTTTATTGTCGTTATCAATAATGCTATCATTATTTATTATAATCCTTTGTAACATTGTTATTGTTATTATTACTATTTTTACTGATATCATTATCATAATTACTATTGTTATTACCATTATGATATTCGTTATTAACGTACCATCATCATCCTTGTTATTAGAATTATCATTGCTTTTATTATTACTTTCATTATTATCATATTATTATCATTATTGTCATTAGTAATAGTAGTATCTTTGTTATTATTATTATGTATATATATGTATATTTACACACACACATATGTATATATA
>NC_091565.1:11288815-11291315 GCF_042767895.1 Penaeus vannamei | reverse complement strand
GCTTTCTCGAGGACACGCGCACGCACACACCCACACACACACACATATGCACACACACACACACACACACACACACACACACACACACACACACACACACACACACACACACACACACACACACACACACACACACACATATGCACACACGCACGGGGGGGGGGGGGAGTGATAGAGAGAGAGAAGGAGAGAGAAAGAGGTAGATAGAGAGGAAGAGAGAATGAGAGAGAGGGAGAAGGAGTGAGAGAGCGAATCAGAGATAGAGAGAGAGAAGAGGGGTGCGTGAGGGAGAGAAAGGGGGGATGCAGAGTGAGTGAGTGAGTGAGAGAGAGAGAGAGAGAGAGAGAGAGAGAGAGAGAGAGAGAGAGAGAGAGAGAGAGAGAGAGAGAGAGAGAGAGAGAGAGAGAGAGAGAGAGAAAGAGAGAGAGAGAGAAAGAGAGAGAGAGAGAGAGAGAGAGAGAGAGAGAGAGAGAGAGAGAGAGAGAGAGAGAGAGAGAGAGAGAGAGAGAGAGAGAGAGAAAGAGAGAGAATGGAGAGAAAGAACAAGGGAGGGAGGAGAGAGAATGGGAAAATGTCGAGAGGAAAATAAATTAAGGAAGAAAAGGTGTAAGTAAGAAAAAAGGAAGGCAGGAAAGGGCGAAAGGAAGAAACAGTGAAGATATAGGATGGGCGAGGGGAAGGGAGACATTGGGATTGAAGAGAATCGAAGGAAATGAGACGGTTGGGTGGGCAAAGGGAAGGGAAAGAGAAGGAAGTGTGCAAGAGAGAAGGGTAGAGGAAAGTAAGGAAAATTACAGGGAAAATGTGTAGTGAGCTGCCGCTCTTACTGCCTCTTCTGACGACCCACACCCGGTCAGCATCACCGGAACACCACATAAAACGGCCCCGAGAGATAAAACGAAATTTGGACCAGGGCGTGAGGATGCCGACGGAGGCACCGACGGAGGCGCTGCAGAAGGGTGTACCTGACGGAGGCGCTGCAGGAGGACGATGGCGACGCCCTGGGCAATTTTTACATTTCCAAATTACGAGGAGAGATGGCCAATTGATGCGAGGTGACGACGCCCTGATGTCTCGCTCGGGGCCTGCGAAGGATGACGTCGGGAGGTCGCCCTCTTAAAATACGTATTTTTCAAGATGGCGCCCAAGATGGCGACGGACAAGGATGAGGGAAAATCGTCAACGGACATTTGGCGCCAAAACCCCTCAGGTAGCCAACGGACAACAATTACATCGTTTATTTGAATTCTTGTATATATGTTCCTCTCTTTTTATGTTCATGATGTTTTATGTGTATTTTTCTGTAATGGAACCTCCTTTTATTTTTCATTTAACGCGGCAATCTTTTAGTAAATTCGCATTGTTAAGTATTCATTCGATGAGGCAGACGACACTTAACAATGAAATGAGTCTTGATGCGCGAACATCTCCTGGCGTACGACCTTGTTCGCATAAATAAGGTCAACCACCTGAGTTCAGTTGCGCAGAGGGATCGGTGGGGTCATCCCGCAGATAACCGCCGTTTATTTTCAGCTTTGCTCTTTTTGTTTGTGATTATTTTACGTTTCGCTTTTTTATGGATCTTACAGTGAGTCTGCAGCTATATAAGGTATTGTTTGATCAGTTTTATTTTAGATTACCCCATCTTTACGTGTATTTGTTTTGCTTTTATTGTTTCGGAGGTTTTGCTTATTTTATGTTTTATGTGTTAACGGTTTTTGCTTTTAATAATAATAGTTTGATTTTTCCCCTTGTTTCGTATTCCATGTATGATTCATATTCATTATTTTAAGTTTGCTAAAGGAATTGATATATATTTATATATATTGAACAAATAACAAAGAATAACAAAGTTTTAAAGGAGTTCTTGAGAATGAACACTGAATAAATAAGAATGATAAACAAAAGAGATAAAGAAAATGTCAACTAACTTATTTCAACGGTTTGGCTTAAGATGAGTGAAATAGTTTTACTTTGATGAACTAATATATATGATAAAGCGTAACATACTCATTTGATTTATTGAATTTATTTTAACTTTCTTTTATTAAGTCACGTTTAATTTTACTTTGATTATTTTAACTTTCTTTTCTTAAGTCACGTTTCATTTTACTTTATTTTAACTTTGTTTTATTAAGTCACGTTTCATTTTACTTTGATTATTTTAACTTTGTTTTATTAAGTCACGTTTCATTTTACTTTGATTATTTTAACTTTGTTTTATTAAGTCACGTTTCATTTTACTTTGATTATTTAAACTTTGTTTTATTAAGTCACGTTTCATTTTACTTTGATTATTTTAATTTTTTTTTATTAAGTCACGTTTCATATTACTTTGATTATTTTAACTTTACGTTTTATCAGTTATATTTATTTATGATTTTCTGCTTTGATGGAAACTCCCCTACAAATGGAAGGGGGAGTAAAAGGAAAGATAAGAAAGAGAGAACGAGAGAAAGGGAGAAAGAGAGTAGGGTAGATTAAAGTAAGGAAAAACATG
>NC_091565.1:11278815-11283815 GCF_042767895.1 Penaeus vannamei | reverse complement strand
AAGGGAGACGGGGAGAAGGAGAGAAGTAGAGAGGAGAGGGCGAAAGGGAGACGGGGAGAAGGAGAGGAGTAGAGAGGAGAGGGTGAAAGGGAAACGGGGAGAAGCAGAAGAATAGAGAAGAGAAGGCGAAAGGGAAACGGGGAGAAGGAGAGGAGTAGAGAGGAGAGGGCGAAAGGGGGACGGGGAGAAGGAGAGGAGTAGAGAGGAGAGGGCGAAAGGGAAACGGGGAGAAGCAGAAGAATAGAGGAGAGAAGGCGAAAGGTAGACGGGGATTAGGGGAGGAGTAGAGAGGAGAGGGCGAAAGGGGGACGGGGACAAGGAGAAGAATAGAGCGGAGAGGGCGAAGGGGAGACAAGGAGAAGAATAGAGAAGAGAAGACGAAAGGGAGACGGGGAGAAGGAGAAGAGGAGTAGAGAGGAGAGCGCGAAAGGGGGGACGGGTGGAGGGCGAGCAGCAAATTAAGAGGAGACTCTGAATGAGCCTCATGCTGTTAACGACATCAAAACAAGAGCCAGGATGAGGAGACAAGGTGTTGCGGGTCATTGGGGGGAGGGGGGGAGGGGGAAGGGATCGGGGATCTATAAAAGAAGACGACGAAGAGGAGGGAAGAATAGGGAAGAAGGGAAGAGATGAAGCAGAAGAGATGGAGGGGATGGGTAGAATAGGGATAGGAAAAGAGGAGATGAAACGGAAGAGGAGGGAGAGAAGGGATTGACGGGGGAAAGAGAATAAGAATATATAAAAGAAGAAGAGGAAGAGAAGGGGCGAATAGGGAAATGAAGGGAGATGTAGCAGAAGAGGAAGAAAGAAGGGAGAAACAAGAAGGGAGGATATGTTAATCAAAAGGAAGAAGAGGAAGGGAGACTAGTGGGTGGGAGTATGAAGGGAGAAAAAGAAGAGAAGGTAGGAGAGGATAAAATAGAGGAGGAAGAGAAGGAAAGGAAAGTTAGGAAGAAAATAGAAGAGGAGAGAAAGGAAGGAGGGTAGGAGGAGAAGAAAGAGAAGGATAGGAGGGCATGGGATCAGACGAGGACGAAAGGGAAAGGAAATAAGTGAGGGTGAGAGGAGAAGAAATGAAGAGAGGGCAAGAAAGTAAGGAAGGGAGAGAAAGGAGAGAGAAGGCGAAGAAGAAGGGGGAGACATGTGAGAGGAAGAAGAAATCATAAAATAGAATAAGGTTAAGAGAGAGGAATAAACGAGAGGAGATGAGTGAGAAAAGGGAAGATAAGATCAGGTCTCGAAATTTCTCCCTGAGGTTAAGTTTCGCCCCCATTTCCTCCCCCCCCTCCCCCTGTCTCCCTTCCTGGCCCCTACCGCGTACCCATCCACTCCCCTTTCCCTTCCTGGTCCCTCCCCCTCTCCTTTATTCCCTTCCTACCCCCTGTCTCCCCTTCTGGGCCCTCCCTCTCTCCCTTCCTGGTCCCTCCCCCTCTCCTCTCTGTCCTCCCTTTCCCTCCCCCTCCCCCTCTCCTCTCTGTCCTCCCTCCCGCTCCCACTCTCCTCTCTGTCCTCCCTTCCCCCTCTCTCCTCTCTGTCCTCCCTTCCCCTCCCTCTCTCCTCTCTGTCCTCCCTTCCCCTCCCCTCCCGCATCCCCTCTCTCTTCTCCTTCTGTCTCCTTTCCTGGCCCTTCCTCCTCTCCTGTCTTCCCTCCCTTCCCCACTGTCTCCTGCCCCTACCCTCCAATGTCTTTCCGGTCCCTCCCTCTCCTTTCTTTGTTCCCTTCCCCTCCTGTCTCCCTTCTTGGCTCCTCCCTCCCTCCCCCCTTCCACTTTTGTCTCCCTTCCTAGGCCCTCCTACTCTCCTCTCTTCCCTTCCTTCCTTCTTCCTGTCTAACTTCCTGGTCCTCTCCTCCTCCCCCTTCCACATCTGTCTCCCTTCCTAGGCCCTCCTACTCTCCTCTCTTCCCTTCCTTCCTTCCTCTCCTGTCTAACTTCCTGGCCCCTCCCCTCCCTCCCCCTCTTCCACTTCTGTCTCCCTTCCTAGGCCCTCCTACTTTCCTCTCTTCCCTTCCTTCCTTCCTCTTCTGTCTAACTTCCTGGTTCCTCCACTTCTCCCTTCTCTTCCTCTTTTCTTTCCTCTGTCTCCTCTCTTTCCTCTTTGTTCAATCGTGCTCTGAGAAAATGAAGAACAGGGAAATATCTATCTATCTATCTATTTATATATATATTAAGAACAAAGGAGAAGTACATACAAAAAAAGAATAAGGAACAAAGCGAAGGAAAAGAAGAATTAAGGAAGAAGAAAAAAATAAAAAAAGGAGGAGGGAAAATAGATGTAAAGAATGGAGAGGAAGATTTAAAATGAGAAGAAATGGCCTTAAGAATAAGAAGCGGTAGAGCAGGGAAGAAGAAGGCTGAAATGTTAGCCATACTAATTACTTTAATCTAAAATATTGTCCTAAACGTGATTGAGAGGGAGTGTGTGTGCGAGTGAGAGGGAGAGACGAGGCGAGGGAAGTATAGATAGATAGACAGACAGATAGATATAAATATATAAATATATATATATATATATATATATATATATATATATATATATATAGAGAGAGAGAGAGAGAGAGAGAGAGAGAGAGAGAGAGAGAGAGAGAGAGAGAGAGGGGAGAGGGAGAGGGAGAAGGAGAGGGAGAGAGAGAAGGAGAGGGAGAAGGAGAGAGAGGGAGGGAGAGGGAGAAGGAGAAGGAGAGGGAGAGAGATAGAGGTAGAGATAGAGATAGAGATAGAGATGGAGATAGAGAGAGAGTGGGGAGGGAAAGATAGATAGATAGATAGATGAATATATATATATATATATATATATATATATATATATATATATATATATATATATATATATATATATATATATATAAAGAGATAGAGAGAGATAGAGAGAGAGAGAGAGAGAGAGAGAGAGAGAGAGAGAGAGAGAGAGAGAGAGAGAGAGAGAGAGAGAAGGAAAATAAAAGGATTTTTTCAGTGAGGACCACGACGTACTCCCCCCCCCCACACACACAAAAAAAGAAAAAATTATCGAACCACTCCTCCATCCACTTTTTCGGTTTTAGCGATTTAATTACAAGAGCGTGTTTGCTTCCTTCTTCAGCCAAGAAAACTAATCTGAGTCAAGTTGTTTTCAGCAAAAGTATTGCGTTGTTCGGATATTATGTTCGTGATTATTTTCATAGGTATTGTTATTACTATCATTGTTATTATCATTAGTAGCAGCAGTAGTAGTATTGTTATTACTACTACTACTACTGCTGCTGCTGCTGCTGCTGCTGCTACTACTACTGCTGCTGCTACTACTATATGTAATATTTCACTTATTACTGTTACAATTAGCACCATTATAACAATAGTGATGATAATGATACTGAAAATGATGATTGTAATAAACATGAAAATAATGATGGCAGTGATAATCATAACAATGATATTGGTGATAAAAATATTTATAATAGCATTGATAATGATAACAATAATGGTTATAATATCATTATTGTTATTACTATCGTCTTTCTCTACAATACAAATCCTATTTTGATTCTTCTTTTTATTGCATTACATTTAGTATTTATTGTTTGTTTGTTTTTGTTGTTATTATTCATGTCCGTTTGGGTTTGGTTTGTACGTAAATAAGTGTGAATTACTGATTGCGGATATTTGACTTTGGCCACAACAGCGTGTATTTGTGTTATCGTGTGGGTGTATGTTCAGCGGATTTTGCATTGTTGTACTTTCTCCCACGACACGAACAGCACTTGTTATTCGCACCTCCAACCCCCCACCCCCCCACCCACCCCACCTTCCAGCCGCGGGCGAGGTCATTTATAGCCGGTCACAGTGAGTGTAATCTCTCTGTGTTCATTCAAATAATGCGGGTTGCTTTTGTTTATTCTGTTTCTGTCCATCTATCTATATATATATATATATATATATATATATATATATATATATATATATATATATATATATTAATATATATGTATTAATATATATGTATGTATATATGTATATACATATATTTGTGTGTATGTGTGTGCACATATGTGTGCGCGTGTATGTATACATATTTGTGTATGTACAGTATGTGTGAGTGTGTGTATGTATGTATTAGTATGCACACACAAACACACACACACACACACACACACACAACACCACACACATTACATTACATACACACACACACACACACATATATATATATATATATATATATATATATATATATATATATATATATATATGTGTGTGTGTGTGTGTGTGTGTGTGTGTGTGTGTGTGTGTGTGTGTGTGTGTGTGTGTATGTGTGTGTGTGTGTATACACAGAGAGATTTACTGAGAGATGGATGGATATCCCGCATTTTTTCACGAATATTTATAGGTTTTGTCCTGATCGCGCTGGTTAGAATGGCATGAAACCTTCCAAGTCAAAACAATGTCGATAGGCCTACAACTCTCGTTTGGCAGGAAAGAAACTCCCGAGCGCAGTGAAGCGGAGGAGGCCTTGTGGTGACCTTCGGAGAGAGCCCTTGTGTCTCTCCCAGGGAAGGCCGGGCGGGGTTTTACAGACACACACACGCACACATACAGATACATACAGACTCACACACCTGTAAACATATAGAGAGGGAGAAAGAGAAAGAGAGAGAGAGAGAGAGAGAGAGAGAGAGAGAGAGAGAGAGAGAGAGAGAGAGAGAGAGAGAGAGAGAGAGAGAGTAGGAGAGAGAGAAACATACAGACATGTTTAGATTGGTAAGCAGATGGATATATTTAAACATATATCTAAATAGACAGAAGCAGGGGGACAGATGAATGAATGAATAGGAAGAAGGGTTGATAGACAAACACGTGAATAGACAGACAGACAGATGTACTCTCACTCACTCCTTCCGTCCTAACCCTCCCTTAAGTCAACCCTCAACCTCACCCCCTTTACCGTCTCTCCCCTCTAGCTCTCATATTTATCATCTACTTATCTACTTATTCATTCTTGATCTAAGCCCTCTTTGCCGTCCA
>NC_091565.1:11256315-11258815 GCF_042767895.1 Penaeus vannamei | reverse complement strand
AAACATATATGCAACCACACAAACATAAACACATACACATACACACACAACCAAGCAAAGATAAACACACATACACATACACACAACCAAACAAACAACCACACATACACATGCTCACACAACTAAACAAATATAAACGCACATACACCTGGACACACAACCAAACAAACATAAACGCACATACACATGCACACACAACCAAACAAACATAAACACACATACACATGCACACACAACCAAACAAAAATAAACACACATACACACAAGCAAACAAACATAAACACATACACATGCACACACAACCAAACAAACATAACCACACATACACATACACACAAGCAAACACACATAAACACATACACATGCACACACAACTAAACAAATATAAACACACATACACATGCACACACAACCATACAAATACTTACTCAAACACACACCTATAAACACACCCTGAAACAAGCGCACGCACACGGGCAGTCGCAGGCAAGCACACATCCCACAGTGAAAGCACAGTCCATGAGTTTTTTTGTTTTTTTTTCGCGGAACAATGAAAGCAAAAAATCATGAAACCGAGGCATTGTTTTTGTCTTAATTATTTTGTTTTTGCTTCATTTATATATATATATATATATATATATATATATATATATATATATATATATATATATATATATATATATATATATATTTTACTTGTTAATTTATTCATATATTAATTTATCTATCCATTTATATGCGTATTTGTTTATGAGTTCTTCCATCCATCTACATATTAATTTCCTTACTAATTAATGTATCTACCTATCTATTCACTTATCAATTTCTTCATTTACCTGTTCAATCATTAACCATACCCTCTGTTCATTCATTCATTCAATAGGATCAAACGAACAAAAACAAAATTCCAAGTGAACGACAAGAATAACACTAGAATAGAACAAAATGTCGAACGTTTTTTTTCAGTTGATTTTTCCATAGTGATCCCACTTTGTTTATCTTAATTCGGGAATGTAAAATAAGAGTGATTTTGGATTTTAGATTCGATTACGGATGATACAAAAACCTTAGAGATGTTTAGATTTAAAATATGAGATGTTATTGTATGTTTCTCAACTTTCCTGGATGTAGGAAATAGTGGGGGGGAGGGAAGGAGGGAGGGAGGAGAGAGAGAGAGAGCGAGAGAGAGAGAGAGAGAGAGAGAGAGAGAGAGAGAGAGAGAGAGAGAGAGAGAGAGAGAGAGAGAGAGAGAGAGAGAGAGAGAGAGAGAGAGAGAGAGAGAGAGAGAGAGAGAGAGAGAGAGAGAAAGGAGAGAGAGAGAAGGGGGAAGGGAGGTAGAAAGAAGGCGAGAGAAAGAGACACAGGGAGAGAGGGAAAGAGAGAGAGAAATGATGGAGAGAAAAGAGAGAGAGAGAGAGAGAGAAGGAGAGAGGGAGAAAGAGAGAAAGACACACACACACACACACACACACACACACACACACACACACACACACACACACACACACACACACACACACACACACACACACACACACACACACACAGAGAGAGAGAGAGAGAGAGAGAGAGAGAGAGAGAGAGAGAGAGAGAGAGAGAGAGAGAGAGAGAGAGAGAGAGAGAGAGAGAGAGAGAGAGACGGAGCGAGAGAGAGAGAGACGGAGCGAGAGAGAGAGAGAGAGAGAGAGAGAGAGAGAGAGAGAGAGAGAGAGAGAGAGAGAGAGAGAGAGAGAAAGGGGGAGGGGAAGAGGGGGAGACGGGGGAGAGGAAGAAAATATGAGATAAAAAGAGAGAGATAGATAGAGAGAGAGAGAGAGAGAGAGAGAGAGATGGGGGAGGAGGAGAGACAAAGATAGAGAGAGCCAAAATTAAATTCAAATTACTTTATGCCATTTGTTACAATGGTTCTTTTTATTACATATTGCCTATTCTTTTGTTTTGAAACCTAATGCCACTGGTGATTTAAGAGATGTTCCTTTAATTATGTTATGATATATTTGGTTCTAGATCATGGGACTACGTGTTAAGCTTGGATCAGGTTCTAGATCATGGGACTATACGTGTTAAGCTTGGATCAGGTTCTAGATCATGGGACCACGTGGTAAGCTTGGATCACACTAATCTTCTCTGACCTGGCATCCTTATACAGCCTCGACGAAGTCCGGTCAGCTGACCATACGTATCGCTCTGTTGCCCTTTCTCCTTTTATGTCCCTTTCTCTCTCTATCTCTCTCCCTCCTTCTCTCTCTCTCTCTCCCTTTCTCCCTCTCTCTTTCTCTCCCTTTCTCTCAAAAGCTGTAGCTGACTTGACTTCGGCAAGGTTGCCTAGGAACCCCAGCAGAGAGAGGACTAGTGTGACCCTAGTGTGACCAGTGTATCATTTTCTGAATTCATATGCAATTATCATGGTTGCATTTGTATTGCACTTTCAGCCAACTTATGTTTATGTGTGGGGTAATGTGGACATATTTAGGTTACCAATTGCTACTCAGGCCGCAAA
>NC_091565.1:11164374-11169374 GCF_042767895.1 Penaeus vannamei | reverse complement strand
CATACTATCTCTCTCTCTCTATTACCCTCCCCTCCTCTCTCTCTCTCTCTTCCCTCCTCCCCTCCCCTCTCTCTCTCTCTCGCTCTCTCATGCTTGTCTATCTATTTGTTTATCTCTATCTCTATCCGTTTATCGACCTGTCTCTGTTTATATATCTACTTATCTGTCTAGCTGCCTATCTATCTATCAACCTATCTGTATATTTACCTATCGACCTATTTACCTGCCTACCTGTCTATCTGTCTATCAATCTGTCTATCCACCTAACAGTTATATCTATCTCTCTTTCACCTTTCAACTCCTCACGCTTTCTGAATACATGTGTTTGCATATACGTACACAGGGGTAGGTTTGTATATCCTCTCTACCTGTATCCCTTTCATCTCTCTGTTTTAGTCCCCCCTCGTTAAGGCTGGTTTATCCCATTTTCTCTATCTCTCTTGCTCTCTCTCTCTCTCTCTCTCTCCCTCCTCCCCTCTCTCCCTCCCTCCTTCCCTGCTTTCCTCCTTCCTCCTTCCATCCCTCTCTTTCCTTTTTCAAAAAGAAGAAAGCAAGAGAAGGCGCAAGTAAATAAAAGGTTTTACCGCCCGAGAGCCGACGCCGCGCGCCACCCTGCGTTAGTTTCCCCGACCATTTTATTAGCCTCGCGTGGCAGATAACCCACCAATTCTTTCGTGGGAGAGAGAAAGAGTATTGATTTTGAAGAAATTAAGCTATAATTCGGGCTGACAGGAGTCGCCTGGGCTCTGGAAGGAGGGAAATGTTTCGTCTTTTGCCTTTTTCTTCCTCTGCCTTTTTCGATAATTATTTTGTACTGCTCGTTATCTTTATGTCTCTTCTGTTTACTTCAGATGGGCTTTTAGCTTTCTTTCTTTGTATCTGGATCCGTGTGTGTCTTATATTTTCTGTGTCGGTTTATCAGTGTCTCATTTCTCTTCGTGTCTTTGTTTACGCACGTAATCCTCTCTGTATCTTAATCTGACTTTTTTCTTTGCACATAAACGACACACATTTCTGCGTACTGGTGTACATTAGATATTGCGAAAGGCAACTTAAATAAAAAAAAAAAAAAAAAAAAAAAATATATATATATATATATATATATATATATATATATATATATATATATATATATATATATATATATATATGTATGTATACATAAATTTGTCTGGCTTTAAATGTGATGATTCGAAGGATTCTTAATTATGAAAAAAACTATTAGCCTACTTCTCCATTTTACAAAAACTGAATAAAGATATAATTTTCTAAAAACGTATGGATACATATATAATTATATACATGCCAAAGAAAGAACAAAAAATATATTTAACAAAAAATCGGTGCATTTTGAAGTCAGGGAAGACGGAGCAAAAAATCGAAGAGGATTAGCTACAGGCAAGGTCACACGAGCGCTTTCATCCTCCGCAGCCGTTGGTGATCTGATCCGCCTTTCGGTGTTCCCGGAGGGCGACTTCCTCCCGACCGAACCGTCGCCTTCGCTCGACTTCAGCGTCAACCACGGCGTCCACGGTTGCTCGCGGCCCTCTTCGCAGGACCTTTGCCATCTGCTGCATAAACACGAGGCCCGACGCTTTCTAAATCGACGTACGTGGGATCGTACGCGCTTGCAGAGAAGAAACAGTAAAAGTGCGTATCATCCATGGCACAAGAGCTTCGTCTGCAGGATGAATAGAGGCAATAGAGGAACTGGGAAGACGCCAGTACGTAAACAACGATGACGTCGCGGATACTTTCAAATGGATTTACGTGTAAAAATAAGAAACACTTGAGAAATATAAGGATTTAAAATGCAATATCCATTTGAAAAAACATATCAATTACAATATATGATTATGATAATCTGTGATGTTGAATACTCATTTCTTAGCAGACTACTGACTCGCTTGCCAACCCCGTCCGCCGTTTCCAAACATATCGTCCCCTTCTCCTTGCGACCAAGTAGTAGATTCTGCGGACGAAGCAAGTGGAAAAGTTCAAGTTACCTCCGACTTATCGTTGAAAAAACGCCCGTGTGACCGCCCTTTGAACAGAGATTCGCCTCAACACGCCCGAGAGAGCTGAAACAGGCGGCACTCTGAGACCCTCGTTCTCCCCCTGCGGGACTCCGCTGCCTCGCATCCCTTGCTTTATCAGAGGCGAGAGATCTTTATTGGTGTTATTGTTTACCCTACTTGCTTGATAGCCTCTTCCCACGTGACTTCGTGCACGATGTGTGAAACTAGAGCTTACTACGACGGTAAGGCTGACGGGCTATATATATCGAAGAGAAGAATAACACTTAGTGGCACGTCTGCCTAATGGGGCGTCTTTTCGAGGCCGCGCATCGTCTAATATGCTTCTATTTTCGTCTCTCTCTTTCTCTCTCTCTCTCTCTCTCTCTCTCTCTCTCTCTCTCTCTCTCTCTCTCTCTCTCTCTCTCTCTCTCTCAATATTATAATAAATATTGTTATTATTATTATTACTATTACTATAATTATTACTATTATCTTCATTGTCATTATTATTTTTATCTAATATCACCGTGAATGTTGTTGTTATTATTATTACTACTATTGTTATTATTATTATTATTATTATCATTATTATTATTATTAGTTATCATTATTATCATTATTGTTACCATTTTCATTATTATCACCATTATTATTGCTACTATTATTCTTATCATCATTATTATTGCTATTATTATTATTATCATCAGTATTATCATTATCATTATTATCATCTCTATCATTTTTATTATTATTATTGATAATGACGATATTGGTGATGATGATAATGATAATAATAATAATGATGATAGTAATGATATTTTTCATCATCATTATTATCATTATCACTGTTTTTATTACCATTACTATTATTTTTATTATCACTACTGTTATCGTTATCATTATTATTATTATTGTTATTGTTTTTTGTCATTATTATCATTATTGTTATCACTTTTGCCATTACAATTATTGTTATCATCTTTATTATCATTATCATTGTTGTTGTTGTTGTTATTATTCTTATTATTATTATTATTATTATTATTATTATTATTATTATTATTATTATTATTGTTATTACAATTATTGTTATTGTTATTATCATTATTATTATTATCATTATTATTATTATCGTTGTTGTTATTAGTATTATTCTATTATTATTATTAGCAACATTATTATTATTATTGTTGTTGTTGTTATCAATTCTATAATTATTATCATTCTCACTATCTATCTCTATCCCCCCTCTTTTCTCTCTCGCATTTTACATATATTCCCTCCCTCCCTCCTTCTCTGATCCTCTTTCCTTCCCCTCCCTCCCACTCCCCCTTCCCCTCCTCCCCCTTCCCCCTTCCCCTCCCTCCCTCCTCCCCCTCCTCCAACTTCCCTTCCCCTTCCCCCTCCTTCCTCCACCTTTCCACTTCCCTCCTCCCTCCTCTCTCCTTCTCCCTTTCCCCCTCCCCTCCTCCTCCCTTCCCCCCTTCCTTCCTCCCTCTTCCCCTTTCCCTCCTCCTTCTTCCCCCTTCCCCCTCCTCTCCCTCCTCCCCCTTATTATTGTTGTTGTTGTTATCAATTCTTATCATTATTATCCATTCTCACTATCTCATCTCCTATCCCCCCTCTTTTCTCTCTCGCATTTTTTACATATCTTTCCTCCCTCTTCCTCCTTCTCTGTTCCTCTTTTCACCTCCCTCCTCACTCCCTCCCCCTTCCCCTCCTCCTTCGCCCCTTCCCCTGTCCTACCTCCTCCCCCTCCTCCCAACTTCCCCTTCCTCCCCCTTTCCACTTCTCCCTCCCCCCTTCTCCCTTCCCCCTCCCTCCTCCCCCTTCCCTTCCTTCCTTCCTCCCTCTTTCCCCCTTCCCTCCTCTTCCTCCCTCCCCCTTCCCTACCCCTTCCCCCTCCTCCCTCCTCCCTCCTCCCCCTTCCCCCTCCTCCCTCCCCCCTCCATTCTACCAAAGCTTTTACCCTAATTTCTTTCCTTCATGCCGGGCTGAAGAGCAATGGTAGCGGGGGGAGGGGTTGAAGGGGGGGGGGGGTCGTCGGTCGTAATTACAGTTCCTCCGTTTGTGAAAAGGGGAATCCCGGCGGGTGATTTTAAGGGTGATTTTCCTCCGTTGAATTACCCCCCTTTCGCTTCTCGCGGGCCAAGACGAGTGTGATTGCCCCGCGAGATGGGAATCGGATGCGGGCGGGCGTGCGGGCGTCACGGGAATGGACAGGCACACATATACGCACATACTCGTGCAGATATATACACTCGCGCAGATACGTACACCCACGCACATACGTACACACACACGCACACACGTTTACGCACACACACTCAAACACACACACACACACACACACACACACACGCACACACACACAAACGCAAACACACACACACACACACACACACACACTTCTTCATATATTCCTGTCACACTGGATATACCAATATTGTGTCTTTCCCCTTCTGCAAGACCCATGTATTGCTGTAATACTTCCTTCTTTGTCATCGACATCACATGTGAAATGCGGGATTTACAGCTATTATTTCCGCCCTTTTCTCTCTCGCATTTTGCATATCTTCCCTCCCTCCCTCCTTCTCTCTACTTCCTTCCTTCCCTTCCTTTCCTCTTCATTCTTCCCCCTCCACCTCCTTCCCCTCCCCTCTCCCTCCTCTGTCTCCTCTCCTCCTCCCTCCTCCCCCTTCTCTCCCCTTCCCCTCCTCCCTCCTCCCTCCCTCCTCTCCTCCCTCCTCTCCTTCCCCTCTCACTCCCTCCCCCTTCCCCTCTCTGTGGGTAGAAGAGGAGCAACAACTCGATCCGAGACTCAAAAACCTCCTTACGTGTTCGTGTGTGTGCGTGCGTGCGTGTGTGTGTGTGTGTGTGTGTGTGTGTGTGTGTGTGTGTGTGTGTGTGTGAGTGTGTGTGTGTGTGTTTATGTGTGAGTGTGTGCGTGTGCGTGTGCGTGTGTGTGTGTGTGTGTATGTG
>NC_091565.1:11127071-11129571 GCF_042767895.1 Penaeus vannamei | reverse complement strand
AGCTAGAACGGGGTAGAAAGTGGAAAAAAGAAAGATAAATAGACCCATAAAATCAAAAGAATAAAGAAGAAGAAAAGAATCGAAAGGAAATAATGAGTTATACGACTGTTATGTATATGTCACACATAGATACACACGCTCATTTGATCACCAAACGAACGGGATAGAAAATATAAATAAATAAAAAACAAAACTAGATGATAAAGATAATAAATAGATATAATGTGTAGATATGGAAGACTCATTCGTATCTTTTATCTAACAAAATGTAATGCATGTCACGCATGGATCCACATGCTTAAACACAAGCGCATGACATTTCATAGTGTGACGATAAATGCACTTAATCACTTACCTCGCCGTGACACAGTGCAGCAAGTAGCCAACAGCTTCGACAGCATTCAAGCCAGTGATACCGAGATCACCAGCGATAACAACTGTTGTAATAATGAAAACAACAATAACAGCTACAGCAGCAACAACTACAACAACAACCACATCACCACCAACAACAACAACAACCACCACATCACCAACAACAACAACCACATCACCAAGAACAACAACAACAACCACATCACCACCACCAACAACAACAACCACAGCCATAACAACAACAACAAAAAACATCATCAACAACCGCAACAATAACCACACCAGCACCACCGCTACCGCCCACAACCACAACCACAACAACCACAGCAACAGAAGCAACAGCACCAAGCATCGAGGCCATCCGTCGCGATTGGGCGGACGTCGGCGCTGACCGGCCACTCGGCCCCAAAGACCATGAATCTGGCATGCCGTTTTCAAGGTAGGGGAGGGGGGGAGGGGGGTAGAGGCTGAGGGAGATCGGAGAAGGGGTTTGGGAAGGAAGAGGGGGAAAAGGGGGGGAGGGAGAAAGTGATAAGGGTGGGGGAAGAGGAAAAGGAGAGAGAGAGAGAGGTAGTGAGAAGGGGGTAGGAGAGGGGGTGGGGGGAAGGTTGGAAGTAAGAGGAGAGAGAGAGAGAGAGGGAAGGGGGCGAGGGAAGAAGAAGGAGAAGGGGGAAGGGAAAGAGGGTAGTAGGGAAGAGGGAGAGTGGGATGGGAGGGGGATGTTGAGAGGAGAGGATAGAAGCATATAGGAAGAAAAGAACAGGGGGCTAGGGGGAAGGCAGGGAATGAGGGGTAAGAGAGAGGGTAAGATAAAGGAGGATTCAGATGGGGGAGGGAAGAGGGAGAAGGATGGGGAAGAGAGGAGAAGGACGGGAGAAAGGGAAAAGAAAGGTGAATGTGGGAAGGGAAAGGAGTGTAAGAAGTGGGGAGAAAGAGAGGAATAAATAAAAGGAGGGATCAGGAAGGGAGAAGGGAAAAGACAATAAAAGGATATAGGAACAGAAAGAGGGGGAGAGGAGAAGAGTGAAATGGGGGCGGAGGAGGAATGGAAGTAAGGGAAGAAGCAGGAGGGCCAGAGAGGGGAAGAGAAAATAAATGGGGGTTTGGGGCAGGTGACAAGGAAGGAAGGAAGGAGGAAACAAAGACGAAGGAGCGGATCTCTCCGGCCTTTTCTTTGTGTCCCTTCCGGCTCCTTTATTTACTTTGTTTCCTCTCTCTCTCTCTCTCCCTCTCTCTCTCTCTCTCTCTCTCTCTCTCTCTCTCTCTCTCTCTCTCTCTCTCTCTCTCTCTCTCTCTCTCTCTCTCTCTCTCTCTCTCTCTCTCTCTCTCTCTCTTTCTTTCTCTCTCTCTCTCTCTCCCTCTCTCTCTTCTTCCTCTCTTCTCCAATATCTCCATCCTCATTTTCTTACTTTTTCTTCTTCTCTTCCTCTTCCGCTTTCCTCTTCCTCATCGTCACGTGATGTACACGCACCTATTTCACGATTAGTTGACCTGTAAGCACACAAGGTACATAAGGCTTGGCACTCGCCGAGGTCAGTTTGCGCTGAGGTGTGAAGTCCCGAGAGTAGGTCGAACCCCCTCCCCACCTCCCCGTTACCCCTCCCCCTTCCCTTCCGATTGACGTCGACTCCTGAGAAATGTTCGAGGTTGATGATGTCTCTGTGATGTGAGCCGCAACCGTCGGATCGCCGATAAGAAAACAAAGGGGAAATCTTGGTCTTAGATCTCTTTCTCTCTCTGTGTCTTTCTCTCTCTGGCTTTCTCTCCCTCTCTCTCTCTCTCTCCCTCCCTCCCTCCCTCCCTCCCCCCCATCTGTGTGTGCGTGTGTGTGTGTGTGTGTCACTGTCTCAATCTCTCTCTGTGAGGATGGTGATTGTTACAATTGAAGGTTTGCCGGCACAGTTAAGACACTGTTTTTTTGAATGAGAGGAATTTGTAATTAATGGGTTGTACAGAAAGACTTCATATTATTTAGTATTTATTATACTAGAACAAATGTATATATAATTTAAATAAACACGAAGCTAAAAAAAAACACGCAAGGAAATATTAATTGTTCACAGGGCTATAATGTTCATTTTCATTTTGTTTCACTTACTTCACTGAAGTCACTGTTCTTAGTTCA
>NC_091565.1:11109571-11114571 GCF_042767895.1 Penaeus vannamei | reverse complement strand
GATAAGATTGATAACTTGGCCAAATGTGAATAAAATGCAGATATCGGATTGTGCAACTGCCGGCGTCGAAGGATACGGAAATTAATCAGAGTATCTGGCGAAAATAAACACTGATGGTGCTAGGCAGAAGGGTTTGCGCGCGTGGGGCCATTGGCAACAGTGCGGAGGAGAGAGACAGCGGGTATTTGGCGACACTGGCGAGTCATGCTATTGAACAGGGATTGAACATTATGATTTAAATTGGAGGTAATTGTCGCATAATAGAATATTGGATTGATATCGATTTTTTTTTAGTTTTTTTTATTATTTATTTTTTATTATTATTATTATTATTATTATTATTTTAGATGTTTAGGGCTCGTTAAAGACACGCGTGGATAGATTGAAGTTGTAGATCGGTTGGTGTTGTTCCCGACTGTTTTCGTTGTGATTTCCATTGCCACCTTTCTTTCTTTCTTTCTTTCTTTCGTTCTTTCTTTATCTATTTATTTCCTTATTTCTTTCTTTCTTTTTTTCTTTCTTTTCTTTCTGTCTTCCTTTCCCTCTTTCTTTCCTTCTTTCTTTCTTTCTTTCTTTCTTTCTTTCTTTCTTTCTTTCTTTCTTTCTTTCTTTCTTTCCTTCTTTCTTTCTTTCTTTCTTTCTTTCTTTCTTTCTTTCTTTCTTTCTTTCTTTCTTTCTTGCTAGTCACTGACCACCCACCTTGCATGAGGGAGAAGGGACAGGTTGGTGGGGATAAAGGGGGAGAGAGTAGGGAAGAGGGAGGAGAGGAGAACGGAAGAAGAACGAAAAGAGAGGAAAGAAATAGAAGGAGAGGGAGAAGAAAGAGAGGAAGAGTAAGTAGAGGGGAGAGGAAGAAGAGGGAGGAGAAAGGAGAAGAATTAAGGGAGAGAGAGAGAGAGGGTGGAAGAGGGAGGAGAGGAGAACGGGAGAAGAACGAAAAGAGAGGAAGATGTAGAAGGAGAGGGGGAGGAAAGTGAGGGAAGAGGAAGAAGAGGGAGGAGAAGGAAGAAGAATTAAGGGAGAGAGAGGGTGGAAGAGGGAGGAGAAGAAAAGAAAGGAAAAAGTAGAAGGAGAGGGAGAGGAAAGAAAGGGAAGAGGAAAAAGAGGGAGAAGAAATAAGGGCGAGAGAGAGGGTGGAAAAGACAGACTATAGAGGAGAGGGAGTATAGAAGGAAGAGGAGGGAGAGGGGAGAGGGAGTGGAAAGAAGAGGGAGGAGATGAAAAGAGAATTGGGAATTGAGGAAAGACGGGAGAGGGAGAAGAGGCAGGGCAGGGAGAGTAAAATGAGATACGAAGGGAAAGAGTAGAAGAAGGGGGGGATGGGGGGTGGGGGTAGAAGAGATGGGAGGGGAAGGGGGGGGGGCGCAAGAGCATTCCAGCCCCAAGGCGTAATGGCTCCTCCCTTACCCCCCATCGCCCTCTCGAGCCCTGCATTCTCTGCTAGTCACGCCCTTGTCCCGGCATCTCCTCTTCTCCCTCAAGCCTGATCTTTTCTCACCTTCTTTTCCCGCCTTCCCTCCTTCCTCCCATCCCTCTCTCACTCCCTCCCTTCCTCCTTCCCTACCTCCCCTTCTCTTCCTCCCTCCTTCTTCCCTGCCTCTCTTCCTTCCTCCTACCCACCCTACCTACCTCCCTCCTCCTCTCCCTCTCTCCCTCCCTTCTTCCCTTCCCTGCCTCTTTTCCTTCCTCCTTTCTACCTAGCTGCCTCCCTCCTCCCCTCCTTCCCTCCTTTCCTGCTTTTCTCCCTCCCTCCCTCCCTCCCCTCCCTACCTCCCACCCCTCTGTACCTCCCTCCCTACCTCCCACCCTCCCTCCCTCCCTTCCTCCTTTCTTCCCTGCCTCTCTTCCTCCCACCTCCCCACCTACCTCCCACCCTCCCTCCCTCCCTTCCTCCTTCTTCCCTCCCTCTCTACCTCCTTCCCTCTCTCCCTCCCTACCTCCTTCCCTGCCTCCCACCCTCTCTCCCTCCCCCTATCTCCTTCCCTCTTCCCCTGGTTTCGATGTCCCCCCCCCCCCCCCCCCCCCCCCCGCCCTCCTCCTCCTTTTCGCCCCCCAGTCAAAACACTCGCCAAGGACCTTCCAACATCCTTTAGCGGAGGAGATCCATATTTGTTTTTTTCCTCCTCTCATCTTCATCCTCCTTCCCATCTTCTTCTTGTTGCTTTCATTTTTTTCTCCTTTCTCTCTTCTTGCTCTCCTCCCTTTTCTTCTTTCATATTTTTCTTCCTCTTCCCTTCTTTATCCTCCTACTCCTTCTTTCAGCTTTATCCTCCTCCGTCCTCTCCTCTTCCGCTCCTTTCCTTTTATCTCCTCCTCCCTCTCCTCCTATCTTCTTCCTCATTTCTTTTTTCTTCGTCTCCCTTTTCTTTACTTATTTTCCTTTTTCCATTCTTCTTCATGCTCATTCTCATTCTTTTCCTCCTCCTCCATCTTCTCATTAACTCTTTCTAACTTCCCCTATTCCTCTTCCTCTTCGTCCTCCCACTCCCTCTCCAATCTAAGGATTCATCTCCTCCTCCTCTTCCTCCCCCCATTATTTTCTTTTCTCCCTTCTCCTTCTCTTCCTTTTCCTCCTCCCCCCTCTTGCTTCTCCTTTTCCACCTTCTCATCCCCCCTCTTCCTCCACCCCCCTGCTCTTCCTCCTCTTCCTCCTTTTTTTCCTCCTAGTCCTCTTCCACTTTCTCCTCTCCCTCTCCTTCTTCTGATCCACCTATTCCGTCTTTATCTCTTCCTCCTCCTCCTTCTCCATCACCTCCTCCTCCTTACTCCACCCTCTCCCCTCCTCCTCCTCCTCTTTCTTTCCCTCCTCCTCTTCATTCTCTCCCTCCTCCCCCTCCTTCTCCCCTTCCTCCACCGTCTTTCTTCCCCCTTTTCATGCTCCTCTTCCCCCTCTTTCTCCTCCTCATCTTCTTCTTTCATCTCCTATTCCTCCTCCTCTTCCTCCACCTCATCTTCATTCACCTCCTCTACCTCCTTTACCTCCTCCTCCTCCTCCTTCTCCTCCTCTTCCTCTTTCTCCTCCGCCTCCTCCTCTTCTTTCTCCTCCTCCTCCTCCCTCTCCCCCCTCCTCAGCCCCTCTATTCTATGAGGAATTTATGGTCCCGGGAGATTGGGAAGCAGAACCCGATGCTTCCCGTGACTCAAGCAGGCATAAGAGCAGGGGGGAGGGGGAGGGGGGGGTACGAGGGGTGTTGGTGGGGGGAGGGGGAATAAGAAAACGGGAAGAAGTGAAGGGTGAAAGGACAGGGGTCAAGTCAAGAGAGTGTATGAGAGAGAGAGAGAGAGAGAGAGAGAGAGAGAGAGAGAGAGAGAGAGAGAGAGAGAGAGAGAGAGAGAGAGAGAGAGAGAGAGAGAGAGAGAGAGAGAGGAAGGATCGGGAGGAGGAAGAGGGAGACGGAGATAGGTAGATAGATAGATAGATAGATAGTTAGATAGATAGATAGAGATAGATAGATAGATAAATAGATAGATAGATAGAGATAGATAGATAGATAGATAGATAGAGAGAGAGAGAGAGAGAGAGAGAGAGAGAGAGAGAGAGAAAGCCAGAGGCAGACAGATAGAGACGGAGAGCGTAAGAGAGACAGACAGACAGAGAAGAAGAAAGACAGAAAACAGACAGACAAAGACGAAGAAAATCAGACTGAGACAGCCAGAGAGAGAGAGTAATAACACCCTTAAAACAGGTTCTTTCAATATCGTCTTATTTGCTGACCATCGACACACGCGTAGCCTCCGGGTGTGTTTATGAGAGAGCGCGTTCAGAATACAGAGCACTTAAGGACATCATACGGCGTAGTTTCTGAACCAGTGACGCAGACGAAGACCTCAGCGCCCCCGTATTCCTGCCGTAGACATTCAAGGGAGGGACAATTCACGCGTAAAATGACACGAAGAAAATAAAACTCCAGGGCACAGAGGGAGAGACAAAATAGGACACGGAGGGAGAGACAATTATACTAAACGCTTGACTCCATATGGATGTGTATTGCGTTGGGAAAGGCCTGTTAAACTGCACACACGGTGAACTTTGGCAATTAACGAATCAGCACTGCAGTGTAACTTCCACTTGGCATACATAATGGAAGTAACCAAGCGTGCACAAGGGATCCTTTAGAACGATACCCACTATCTGTTACGTCGTGTTATTCAAGGGAAGATAGATAAGTGTTTTCTCTTGGGTGCCTTTTGTCTCTCGGTGCATCTTTCCCATTGACTTGCCTGGGGTTCTTTAGTGTCATCATTAGCGCCTCTATTATCGCGACTGTTATTGTTGTGGGAATGTGAATATTGACTTTATCGTCGTTATTTTAACTGTAATCGATATTCAGATTTCCATCAGATACTATCATCTTTTTCTCTTTCTCTGTTTCTTCAAAATGCCTCAATAAACGACCAAAGAGGCCATCTACATTCACCTAATCTGGGCATTAAAGTCAGCTGTGTCAGAGAAAAGAGAGGAAAGACTTTTCGCACCTGCAAATTCGTCGTGAGTGCCGCAAATGGGCTCAGGGGAAGGTGCCAATACAAGGCGGACGGTGATGGAGAGAGAGAGAGAGAGAGAGAGAGAGAGAGAGAGAGAGAGAGAGAGAGAGAGAGAGAGAGACAGAGGGAGGGAGGGAGAGAAAGAGAGAGAGAGAGAGAGAGAGAGAGAGAGAGAGAGAGAGAAGAGAGAGAGAAAGAGAGAGAGAGAGAGAGAGAGAGAGAGAGAGAGAGAGAGAGAGAGAGAGAGAGATAAAGCGAGAGAGAGAGAGAGAAGAGAGAGAGAGAGAGGGGGGGGAGGGAGATGGATAGATAGATGGAGAAAGAGAGAGACAGAGAGAGAGAGAGAGAGAGAGAGAGAGAGAGAGAGAGAGAGAGAGAGAGAGAGAGAGAGAGAGAGAGAGAGAGAGAGAGAGAGAGAGAGAGAGGGAGGGAGGGAGGGAGGGAGAGAATTGATAGATAGATAGATGGAGAAAGAGAGAGAGGGAGGGAGAGGGAGATAGATAGATAGATGGAGA
>NC_091565.1:11094571-11099571 GCF_042767895.1 Penaeus vannamei | reverse complement strand
CATTCTCTCTCTCTATCTATCTTTTTTATTCTCTCTCTCTCTCTCTCTCTCTCTTACTCCCTCTCTCTATCCATCTCTCTCTCTCTCTCTCTCTCTCTCTCTCTCTCTCTCTCTCTCTCTCTCTCTTTCTCTCTCTCTCTCCCTCCCTCCTTCCTTCCCTTCGATATCACTTCACGAAACACATCCGCGTTAGATCGCCCTCCCCAACCTTCCCTCCCCCTTCCCCCTCGACAGTCGGTCTGAACCAGAACCTCAGACCCGATCGGCCTCCATCCGGGTCATCATCGATCAAATAAAAGTATAATTCCTCTCTGATCAAAATCCCGCAAAACGAGCCGACCAGCGCCCCTTCAAAGGCCGCCATTCCACCTTCTTTATGCGTGTTTTCCGAAGCAACATATCGCTTCGGAAAGAGTCAAGATGTGACAAGACCCTCTCTGTCTGGCGGTGGCTGAATCACTTCCTCGTGTCCTCGCCAAAGATATATACATCATGGCTGAAGTACCGGCAGGAAGGGGTGAGGGGTAGGGGTGGGGGGTGGGGGGGGATGGGATAGGGGTAGGGGAGAGGGGAGGATGGGCTGTAGGAGGGGGAAGGGGGGAGAATGGGTGGTAGGACGGGGGAAGGGGAGGGGAGGGGTGGTAGAGGAGGGGGATGAGCGGTAGATGGGGGAGGGGGAATGGGCGGTAGGAGGGGGAGGAAGAGGAGGAGGAAGAAAAAGGAGCTCGTAGCGGGGGAGGAGGGAAATTAGTAGGAGGGAGGTAGAAGGGGAAAAGAAGGAGGAAGAGGAGGTGGTATATGGGAAAAGAAGGAGGAAAAGCTGGAGGAAGAGGGAAAGTTCGTAGCGAGAGACAGAGAGGAGGAGAAGGAAAATAAGGAGGAAGGGAGAAGAAGAGGGAATAGGAGTTGATAGAGGGGTAAGGGAACAGGAAGATGGTAAGAGACGGGGGACGAAGGGGGAGGGAGAAAGGGAAGGGAAGTAGAAGGAGGAAGAAGAGTAAACAGAGGAAGGGAAGACAGTAGATAGGAAAGTAGATAAGGAGTAGAAGGATAAGGACAAAAAGAATAAAAATAAGAGGTTACCGGCAAAGCTAAAGGATAATAAACGAAGCACCAAAGAGAAGAAGAAGAAAAAAAGAGAGAAGAATTACGAAATGAAGACGGAAAGGAAGAAAAACAAGGAGGAGGAGAAGAAGAAGAAAGAGCAGAAGAAGAAGAAGGAGAAGAAGAAGAAGAAGGAGCAGAAGGAGAAGAATAAGCAAAAGAAGAAGAAGGAGCAGAAGAAGAAGAATAAGCAAAAGAAAAAAGAAGGAGCAGAAGAAGAAGAAGACGAAATAGAAAAAAAGAAAAGAAGAAACAACAGAAGAAGGAGCAGAAGAAGAAGAAGAAGAAAGAAGAAACAACATCAACAGCAAGAGTCAGACGGCCTCCTTCCGTGGTCCCTCCGGCGAAGATCAAAGACAGCGGAGGGAGCAGCGGCGGAGTCTCGGATCGCTGGCGGTGCGGCGCTCTCGCTCTCTCTCTTTTCCTCTCTTTCTCTCTCTCTCTCGCTTCCCTGTTCGCGAAGAACCCACTCCCTTTTCACTCCCTCCTCCCCCCCCCCACTTCCTCCCTCCTCCCCACTCCCCCCCACTCCCACACCCCGGCGAGTCCGAGCCCTGTCTTTGTGGGAATTCGAGGCAGGTGTTGGGCAGCCGCCGAAGGACACTTTGACGCGCCTTTGGGGAGAGATCGCTTTAAGGTCTGCCTGCATGGAGCTTATCCTGCGCCTGGCGTCATGCACTCGGGCTCTGGTTTTCTCACTTTCTTTCTGACTTACCCTTTCTCTTTCTCTCTCTATTTTTCTCTGTCTTTTTCTCTTTGTTTATTTCGAACTTTTTTTTTTCTTTCTTTCTGAATTTTCCCCTTTTTTCTGACTTTCTTTCTTTCTTTCTTACTATCTGACATTTCTCTCTTGCTTTCTTTCATTTTGTCATTCTCTCTTCTTTCTTTCTGACTTTCTCTCTCTATTTCTTTCTTTCCTTTTGACTTTCTCTTTCTTTCTGACTTTCTCTCTATTTCTTTCTTTCTTTTTGACTTTTTCTACCTATTTTTTTGTTTTCTTCCTGACTTTCTCTCTCTCTCATGCTTTCTTTTTATCTTCCCATCCTTCCTCCTTTTATTATTTTGATTTTGATTTTACCATCTTTTTATTGCTTTGCATTAATGTTTTTATTTCATCAACACACTCGAATACTCAAGCAACAATATATATATATTTTAAGTTACTCTTACCTATATATATACGTCTTACTTCATACGATATCATGGATTAGTGGACATACATACACATGAACGTATATATTCCATATTCGCATACATATCTACACGTAAATAGATGTATATGTGTACTTCCCCCTTTCCCGTGGTCTTGAAAGTAGCAAATCCCATTACGCATAAGCCGCCCGTGCAGGTCTATATTTTTCTTCTTTTAATTTTCTAATTTCTTCTTTTACTACTATTTCTTCTTTTTCTTCGTTCTCTTCTTTTCCTTTTTGAATTTTTTCTTCTTTTTCGTTCGCTTCTTTTCCTTTTTTTCCATTTCTTCTTCCTTCTCTTCTTTTCCTTTTCCCATTTCTTCTTCTTCTTCGATCTCTTTTCCTTTTTCCATTTCTTCTTCTTCTTCGTTCTCTTCTTTTCCCTTTTCCATTTCTTCTTCTTCTTCGTTCTCTTCTTTTCCTTTTTCCATTTCTTCTTCTTCTTCGTCCTCCTCTTTTCCTTTTTTCATTTCTTCTTCAGTTTCTTCTTCGCCTTCGCCTTCTTCGTTCTCCATAGACCTTGGGTGCACTAACCTTGGCGAGGTGAAGCGGTCCTCCTGAGGGCAGAGGGGAGGGTGCAGCTACAGGGTACACTCAGCGTCAGGGTACTTAGTGAAAGGGGGAGAGGAGCTCGGTGATGCCAAAGATGTTCCTCTCGTCTTCTTGAGATCTTACTGCGCAATCTTGGCTAGAGTGCCGTTTATGCGCGCTATTAACAAGCCTTTGTGACCTATATGTGGCACCCGCGCCGAGCCAGTAAGGTGTATCGCGTGTGTGTTTCTTTATGTGTGTGTGTTGTGTGTTGTGTGTTGTGTGTGTGTGTGTGTGTGTGTGTGTGTGTGTGTGTGTGTGTGTGTGTGTGTGTGTGTGTGTGTGTGTGTGTGTGTGTGTGTGTGTGTGTGTGTGTGTGTGTGTGTATGTGTGTGTGTGTGTGTGTGTGTGTGTGTGAGGTGATGTTTGGGTGCCTGCTTGTGTATGTGTTTAATCTTTTTGCCGCGGAAGGTGAAGAGGGGAAACCAGGACAGAGATCTAGTTCACAGAATATTACTTTAATAAAAGCAAGCAGTCGAGAGCAGAAACAAACACACCGCCAAGCTAATAAACACACTCGCTCAAAACGCACAGATGTTGCCCGACCCTCCCTTGCCGACACACACACACACACACACACACACACACACACACACACACACACACACACACACACACACACACACACACACACACACACACACACACACACACACACAAATACATAAACCGGCATACCGACATGGAAATAGATGATTGAAACAGAGATGGATTATCCTACCAAATCAACAACGGCCTCTGCCACAAATTCACTTATAATTAGCAATTGGAAACCGCATCTTCAAGGGACGGGGGCGGCCCATCACGCCTTGACAGTATCTCACACCCAAACAAAGGGCACGGGCGTTTTGTTTTGCCAACTCTCTCTCTCTGTCTCTTTCTCACAATCTCTTGTATCTTTCTGTCTGTCTCTCTATTTCCTTCCTCCCCCCTCTCTATCTATCTATCTATCTTTTTCTCTTCCCTTCCTCCCTCACTCCCTCACTTTCTCTCCTTCCTTCGCTCTCTCTCTCTCTCTCTCTCTCTCTCTCTCTCTCTCTCTCTCTCTCTCTCTCTCTCTCTCACTCTCTTCACCACTCACTCACTCACTCTTTCTCTCTCTCTCTCTCTCTCTCTCTCTCTCTCTCTCTCTCTCTCTCTCTCTCTCTCTCTCTCTCTCTCTCTCTCTCTCTCTCTCTCTCTCTCTCTCTCCCTCTCTCCCCTTCTCCCTCTCTCCCTCTCCCTCTCTCTCCCCTTCTCCTCTCTCTCCCCAGCCCTGCCGCCCTCCACCATTCCCCCATACAAATTACCTTCTTTTAAGAGGCAAACGCTCGAGACCCCCCCCCCGAGGGACGAGGAGCCAATGTCTTAAAGTAGCCCATTTCCCATTATCCTAAGGGCGTCGAGCTAGCGTAGGAGGCGCAGAAGGACCTGTGGAGAGGCTGGCGTATTCGTGGCCCGAGTTGAAGTGGTCCTTCTCGTAGTTATTATCATTGTCATTGTTGTGTGTGTTATTTTTTTGCAGATGTGTTGTTTTGCTTTTGTTGTTATTATCGTCATTTTCATGTCGTTATTATTAGAATCATATATGGGGATAGCATCATTATCATTATTAATTTCATCATTATCATCATTACTGCTGTCGTTATTATTCTCGTCGTTCATCACTATCATCATCATTATCATTATCATAATCGTCTTCAAACATGATTATCATTCTATCATCATTTGTTCACTTATCAATATCAGTATCATCGCCATTCGTTTTTCCCATCTTTTTCATTACTTTCTTAGTTTCTTACTTAATTACATAAGTACCATCACTGATATTGGCACCAGTAGCGCGATTCGACCACTCGCGAATGTGGGCGGCACCTGGAACTGCCTGCTAGGATTATTCCGCGAAACCCCACATCAGAGAACGGCGTCGAATTGTGTTTATACGTGTTTGATTAGTACCTGCTGTTTGAAGTTGTAAGAGGGAGGGAGTGGGAGAGGGAAGGGGGGGGGGGGAAGAAAGGGAGAGGGAGGAGGGAGAGGAAGGAAGGAGGAAGAGGGAAGGAAAGGAAGAGTGAGAGAGAGAGGGAAAGGGAGAGGGAGGAGGGCGAGGAAGGAAGGAGGAAGATGGGGGGA
>NC_091565.1:11029571-11032071 GCF_042767895.1 Penaeus vannamei | reverse complement strand
CCTGACCTCTCCCCCTTCCCCCTGCCCCTCTGACACCTCCCCTTAACTTCTCCTCTGCCTCCCTTCCCCTCCCCCTCCCTCCCTGACCTCTCCCCCTTCCCCCTGCCCCTCTGACACCTCCCCTTCCCTTCTCATCTGCCTTCCCAGTTCTAGGTATAATATTTGGTATTTCCGTCCGCGTGAACATGACTGAATGGGACACTGTTACGGTATTGGCTTTCGGGGAACTTTTCTCAATGGTCAAAGGACGTTTTAGGTGAATGGAGAAAGAGCTTTAGTTGATGGGTATTTTCTTCTTCTTTTTATATTTATTTACTCTTACTGATACACAGTCGGAATCCTTAATCAATTAATGAGTGTGTTTATGGACATCAGATTTATCGCTGTATCTCACCTTATCTTTAATAATTTTTGCTTCTTTTGTTCTTAAAGTTGTTTGTATATACGCATGTATATGTAGGTATACAAAATAATCCATCCATCCATCCAAGTATATATGCATACATATATACATAAATAGATACATACATACATACATACAGGCAGGCATAAATACATTCATACAGACATACATGTTTATATATACATTCATACAAACTTGCAAGCACACATACATACAACGGTACACACATACATGCAAGCATACGTACAGTATAAACACACACGCAGACACATGAAAACATACACATACAACGATATAACGTATATAAGCGCGTATATGTGTGAACGCATATAGAACAGAAAAAAAAGGGAAAGTTGTAAAAGAGAGGAAGGAAATAAAAATGGTTGCTTTTATGAACACTGAACCTTTCCTTTTAAAAATTTCGGACGCTTTGATTCGGTACATTGTTGGCTGCTGACTTATTCACCGTCGCTCTCCCTTCGCAACAGAGGGGGAGGGACGGGGGAGGAGGGGGGGAGGGAGGGGAGAGAAGGGGGGAGAGAAGGGAGGAGGGACGGGAGGGAGGAGGGAAATAGAGTGGTAAGAGAGGGGTAGGAGAAGGGGAGGAGAGGAGAGGGGAAGGGGAAGGAGGGAATGGGGATGGAGAGGAGAGGAAAAACAGAGGGGGGAAGAAAGGAGAAATGGAAAGGAGAGGGAAGGAGGACGGGGAAAGAGAGAGAGATAGAGTGGAACATGGGAAGAGTTAGGGAAAGGGAGGCGAGAAGGAGAAGATAGTGAGAGAGGAAAGGGGAAGGGGGAGGAGAGATCAAGTGGAAAGGAAAGGGAAGAAGGACACGGGATGAGCGGGGAGGCAGAGGAAAATTGGGAGAGGGAGGAAGGTTAGGAAAAGGAGGAGGGAGAGGCTGGAAAAAAAAGAAAAAAAAAATCAGTAGAGGAATGAGGAGAAGGATAAAAAGAAATAAAAAAGGAAGAGAGAGTAAAGAATAATGGGAAAAGGGAGTCATAGAAGAAGGTAGAGAGCAAGAGGGGAGGGGAGGGGGGTATTAGGAGACCTAAAAAGGTAGGGCGGTTGGTGAAGGGGGGGGCGAGGGAGGGGAAGGGTTGGAAGAGGAGGAGGGGGAGGAACGGCAGATGGGGGTAGATGGAGGAGCAGGGGGAGGGGGAGGGGAGGGGCCATACAGCGCTCCAGCAGGAAAAATGAATCAGGGAACGAGCGAGCCTAACCTGTTAAAGCAGGCCATATTACGACTCGAGGGGGAGGGGGGGGGGTGCTGTCGATACTTGGCCGAGCTATCGACGTGCGAGTGTGAGTTGTGGGGGGGGAGGGGAGGGGGGTGCCGAGAGCCAAAAGCTGGCGTTGATCGGGCGCTTTCTCTCGCTTTTCCTTCTTTCTCTCTTTATCTGTCTATCTTCTCTCTCTCTCTCTCTCTATCTATCTAGTTATCTATCTATCTGTCGTTCGCTATTCCCTTTCTATCTCTCTCTCTATCTATCTATCTTCTCTTTCTCTCTCTCTCTCTATCTATCTTCTCTTTCTCTCTCTCTCTCTCTCTATCTATCTATCTATCTATCTATCTCTTTCTCTCTCTCTCTTTCTCCATCTTTCTCTCTCACTCTTTCTCTCTTTCTCTCTCTCTCTTACTCTTTCTGTCCGTCTGCCTGCCTCTATCTCTCTCTCTCTCATTTTTTCTCTCTTTCTCTTTGTGTGTGTCTCTCTCAATCAGTCTCATAAACGTGTGTATTGAGTTCTCCTGTATGCTTTGTTTTTCACAGCGAATAACCCGTCAACAAACAACAGATCTTCCGCCAAATCAACACAACGCTCCCATTAGCTTTCAGGTTTCACTCCCCTCCACGCATCCTGTTCTCCTTCCCCTCCCCTTCTTCCCCTTCTCGGCCCCCTCTGACCCTTCCCTATTCCCCTTGCTTCTTCCACTCCCTCTTGCCGTACCCCTCCCCCTTTCCTATTCTCCTCTGTCCCTTCCTCTTTTCCTCTTCTCCTGTCCCCTCCTCTTTTTCTCTTCTCCTGTCCCCTCCTCCTTTTCTCTCTCCTGTCCCCTCCCCCTTTTCTCTTCTCCTGTCCCCTCCTCCTTTTCT
>NC_091565.1:10987071-10989571 GCF_042767895.1 Penaeus vannamei | reverse complement strand
TTGGGGGGGGGGGGGGGAGAGACTCTTTACAGGCGTCGGATCTGAGGTTCCTTTTGGTCTGCGCGAGTGTGTGTATATATATATGTGTGTGTGTGTGTGTTTAAGTGTTTGTGCGTGTTTATTTGTGAGTCTGTGTCTGTGTGTTAGCTGATATATATATATATATATTTGTACGTCTACGTTAGTATGTATATGTTTGTGTGTGTGTGTGTGTGAGTGTGTGTGCGTGTGTGTGTGTGTTTGTGAGTCTGTGTCTGTGTGTTTGTTGTGTGGGAGTGTGTGTGTGTTTGTGTGTGTGTGTCTGTGTGCTTTATGTGTATTTGTGTGTGAGATTCAGCGGGTGTCTGTGCTTACGTGTATGTCCTTGTTGTCGTTTCATATAAATACCACACCTTCAATGCCACTAATATAATTCAGGAATTTATATTAATTATAATGTTGATAGCAGTTCACTTTATAAGGTCATTATGGTCAGGTGCTCGAGAGGCACGTGACTTGTATCTTGTGGCGCTTTTGTGTAGATATTAGGTGCTATTTCATAATTTTCCATCTCCATCTATATCTGTATTTACGTTCGTGCTTACCTGTCTTAGTATCTGTATTTAGCTCCTTTTATGCAATGATTTATCTCAGTAATTTTTAATCACGAGATTTGATGGAGTTGTATGCGATCTTCATTAACTTCATTAATTCGCCTGTTATTTCCAATCATTATCGATATCAACGCATATTCTGCGAGATTTCTTGACCAGATATTTTATTAAGGAGGATGTTGAAGCATTGAGCCTATTGGGATGTTGCGTGACGTTACTGCAGTATTTTAAATCTTTTACTCGTTTTGGCGCCCAGTTACAACTGTCAGAAGAGCAAATGCCGTGAACCTTGTTGCTTAACTGAACCTTGTATATCTGTTTTATGTGTCTGTGTTTGCCATGCGGCCCTTGGCTGCAAATCTGATTGTTATGAGCGCTTGTTCATTATGCCAAGTTAAACGTGAAGACGCAAATGAGACAAGTGCGATTAACAGGGAAAGATTTTACTTGTGATAAAATTATTAATATATTCTCGGTAGTGCAGACTTATATGGACAGATATAGATAAATAGGCAGAAAGGTAGATTATTTGCATATATTGGCTATATGAGACTATCACTTCTGAACATCCTAATAAAAATTAATATATGTGATAAAACACAGTCGTTCGCACAGACATTTTTTCTTTAATCAGGAAGTTTACAAAGCAGATGGCGATAAAGTTCCGCAGTGCGTTTTAATTCTACGGGGATATAACTCCATATTTCATTATGACGGGGCATGGGATACAATATATCCTTTGTCTCTCTTTATCAGGGGGACGAATACATTTTATGCTCGTAGATTTTTATCTTTATTTTTTTCTTTCCTGCTTCGTATATTCTATACATGTCTTAGTGTAATATTATGTATGTATTATGTGTGTGTGGGGGGAGTACGTGTGTATGTGTTTTTGCTACAATTAAAACTATATTAAAACTGATTCTTGACGCAATTGCAGATATAAAGATAACAATTTCATCTTTCCGCCGTCTATTTAACTGCAATCGAGAGATCTTGCGCAAGTCCTCGTGATAATCCATCTAATTTCATCTTCACTTTACCTCTTCACTTCGCGCTCGATCTTGAATTCCGGTTCCGGGGAAAATATTGTTTTAATCAAGAGTTCCTGGAAACTTGGATTTAAGTCGACGGTTGCCGGTTCTTGTATTTCGTGCTATACTTTCTGTTTGATTTTTTAACTAGCCCCCCCCCCCCCCTTCCTCACGGCGCACACCGTGGGGGGGGGGGCGTTGTGAGCCTGAAAACGAAAGAGGGACACAGAGAGGAAGGAAGAGAGAGACAGAGAGAGAGGGGGGTGTTAGGGGAGGGAGAGAGAAAAAAAGAGTGAGAGAGAGAGGAAAGGGATAGAGAGAGAGGAGGAGGGAGGGAGACATAAAGGGAGTGAGAGAGAGAGGAAAGGGATATTGAGAGATGAGGGGGAGAGAGAGTTGGGGAGAGAGAGAGCAAGAGAGGGGGATGGGGAGAAAGAGAGAGAGAGGAAAGAGAAAAGAGGGGAGAGAAAAAAATGTGTGTGTGCATGTGTGTGTGTATGTGTGTTTTTTATATATGTATATATGTGTATACATATATATATATATATATATATATATATATATATATATATATATATATATATATATATATATATATATATATATATATATGTATACAATGATAATAATGATAATGATAATAGTAATAATAGTAATAATGATAATAATAATAATAATAATAATAATAATAATAATAATAATAATAATAATAATAATAATAATAATAATAAATAAATAAATAAATAATAAATAATAAACAAATATAATGGGGGGATCTGCCAGGCGTCCCCGGGGGGACGAGGCAGCAAAGCTTTACGGCGCCCCAAAGCCAGGCCGCAAGCAGGTGCCCCGGAGAAATTGGCCCCCGAAGAG
>NC_091565.1:10967071-10969571 GCF_042767895.1 Penaeus vannamei | reverse complement strand
TCTCATTCTCTCCCTTTTCCATTCTCCTTTCCCTCTTCTTCTCTCTCTATCTTTCTATCCTCTTCCTTCTTTCCCTTTCTCTCATTCCTTTTTATCTCCTCTTCCTTCTTTCTCTCATTCCATCTCCTTTATATCCCCTTCCTTCTTTCCCTTTCTCTCATTCCTTCTCCTTTATCTCCTCTTCCTTCTTTCCCTTTTTCTCATTCCTTCCCCTTCCTCTCCTCCTCCTTCTTTCCCTTTCTCTCATTCCTTCTCCGTTATCTCGTCTTCCTTCTTTCCCTTTCTCTCATTCCTTCTCCTTTATCTCCTCTTCCTTCTGTCCCTTTCTCTCATTCCTTCCCCTTCCTCTCCCCTTCCTTCTTTCCCTTTCTCTCATTCCTTCCCCTTCCTCTCCCCTTCCTTCTTTCCCTTTCTTTCATTCCATCTCCTTTATCTCCTCCTCCTTCTTTCCCTTTCTCTCATTCTGTCTCCTTTATTTCCCCTTCCTTCTTTCCCTTTCTCTCATTCCTTCCCCTTTCTCTCCTCTTCCTTCTTTCCCTTTCTCTCCTCTTCCTTCTTTCCCTTTCTCTCTTTCCTTCCCCTTTATCTCCTCTTCCTTTTTTCCCTTTCTCTCATTCCTTCCCCTTCCTCTCCCCTTCCTTCTTTCCCTTTCTCTCATTCCGTCTCCTTTCTCTCCCCTTTCCCTCTTTCCCTTTCTCTCATTCCTTCCCCTTCCTTTCCCCTTCCTCCCGCCTCCTGCAAACAGACAAACACACAGACAAGCAGAGAGCGAGAATTCATTAATATAAAACCAATATGTTTATATTTATTATTGTTATATCAGATCACTAGAACTAAAGCTGCGAATGCTCAGTGGGATCCTTGCAATCCTCTGTGGCTTTGGTGCAGTAAAAAGTCGTCAATAAATCGCATTTGTTTGTTGAAAGGAAATAGGATCATGTGTATTTCTTTTAGCAGGGGATGGAATATTGACGATGGTGATAATGATGATAATGATGATAATGATAATGATGATGATGATAATGATGATAAGGATAATGATGATGATGATAATGATAATGATAAGGATAGTGATGATGATAAAGATGATAAGGATAATGATGATGGTGATAATGATGATAATGATAATAATGATAATGATGATAATGATAATGATGATAAG
Source organism: Penaeus vannamei (assembly GCF_042767895.1). Classification (NCBI taxonomy): domain Eukaryota; kingdom Metazoa; phylum Arthropoda; class Malacostraca; order Decapoda; family Penaeidae; genus Penaeus; species Penaeus vannamei. Next base: position 10,968,409 of record NC_091565.1, on the reverse strand, counting down.
GATAATGATGATGGTGATAAGGATGATAATGATGACAAAATAATGATGATAATGATGTTAAGGATTATGATAATGATGATAATATTGAGGATAAATTTGTTGTCAATTCTTATAATTTTGATTATTAATATTATTATCATTTCTATCGAAGCTGATGTTGCTATAAACGCCTTGATCCTCCGAATCAGATTATATCAATACTGGAAAATATAAGAAAAAGCGCAAAGGATGAACGGATTAGATAAAATAAGTCATATCAGAACCTTTGTTGAATTGAATGAAACCGCCTTTACCTGGCTGACTCTGCACAGGTGGCCGCGGGGGATGTTCAGAAGGAACAAGGATCCTGCACTCTGGGCCCCGGCGGAAAGAGAGGGGGGGGGGGGGAGGAGAGGGGGAGGAAGAGGAAGGGGGAGGGAAGAGGAGAGGGGGAGGAAGAGGGAGAGGGGGGGGAGGGAGAGGGAGAGGGAGAGAGAGAGAGAAAGAGAGAGAGAGAGAGAGAGAGAGAGAGAGAGAGAGAGAGAAAGAGAGAGAGAGAGAGAGAGAGAGAGGAGAGACAGACAGATAGACAGACAGACAGACAGACAGACAGACAGAAAGAGAGATAAAGTGAGAGAGGGAGAGAGAGAAAAAAAAAGAAAGAGAGATAAAGTGAGAGAGAGGGGGAGGAAGGGTAGAGAGAGAGAAAAACAGGGACAAAGACAGAGACAGAGACAGAGAGAGAGAGAAAGAGAGAGAGAGAGAGAATAAAGTACGAAGAGAGAGAGGGAGTTCCACAGATATAAGATAAAGAGAGATTGTGAGATGGAAGCATGTTTACCTAAATGTTTAATACTTGCAATGTAAGCAACTGTGTGCGTATGTTATGTGCACATGTAGGACAACCGAAATAGTGAAGAACAAACGAAACTTAGGGGAATTAAGATAACCATAATAATAATACTAATGGATGTTAATAAGAACTACAGGTTTTGATGACAAATGAGAGCATTTCCAACGAAGAAGAAGAATTCAACTTTCCATTCTTACGGTTCCTTTTTGTCTGTCAGAAGAAGTCGTCCATCTTTGTTCCCTGTCTGTCCCTCATCCATTCCCTCCGAGAATAGTTCTCCGAGTACCGCGTCCACGAAAGTTAAAGGGATAACCGACCTTGATTTGGATTGATGGGTTAAGTACTTCTCCCGCACGCACTTTTCATTTTCGGTTCTCTTGTTTGTTTGTTTGTTTGTTTTTTGTTGTTTTTTTGTTTTTGTTTTTTGTTTTTTATTTTTTTTTCTGCCTTCGTGTCTCTCTTCCTTTTTTTCCTATTAGTTCTCTGACTTCGCTTCGTTATTCTTT
>NC_091565.1:10957071-10959571 GCF_042767895.1 Penaeus vannamei | reverse complement strand
CGAGCTTATATATTTGGCGATGAATATAAGGAAATAGACCCGTTTATCTTTGCTTTTTATAATGGAAATCACTCTCTGTTTCACGTTCTGTTTTCACTGATTCAAAGGGAGAAGTTGTATCATTATATATGGTGATATGACACTATATCTCGGACATTAAAGATGGTATGAAGAGCAATATGAAACAACACAGCATAGCAGCATTAGCGGTATCCTAGGCTAAATAGGAATCGGTAGATAAACTGATAACAACATTTTAATAACAGTTAATCAACTTTTTTCTATCCGTGTGATAGAAATAATTCCGTTTTTTTCTGATTGATAAAGTTATTAATTTCTTTATTTCTTCTTAGGTAAAGTATTATCAAGATTATTTGACCTCGGCCTACATCCCGTACCTGCTAGACATACTTATTTACTTAGATTTTCTCTCTCTTTTTCTTTTTCATTTTTCTCTCTTTTTCTTTTTTTTTGGGGGGGGGGGCTTTGCTTTGCTTTGCCCGACGAGGAGTTCAGTTGGTTCTAGAATGCCACCATTTCTATTATTTCGTTGCACTGTTTTTGCTTTCTCGTTTTATAGTGGAAATCGATCCCAAACGAGGCGAGGCGAAGTTAGAGAGACTGCAGCTCTATCTGTGAGTGACGGAGTGAGCCTGAGGGAGTCGATGACGTACTGCTGCTCTTGCCGAAGGGGCTGTCGCGTCGAAGAACCCTCCGAAGGCACGGTGGGCCTGGGGCGAATGATGCCAGTAAATAAAACGAAGGTTTCGAAAGGGAAACTTCAAAAGAAATAGTAAAAACAAAACCATAAAGAATAAAATATTAAGTATTAAAAGGAAATAAAACACTTAGCACCAAAACCATCTCCGAGGGTTCTCAAACAATGGGCTTCCCCGTTTTCCTTTATAATTCCCTCGTTTTCTATGATACATCAACTTTCTGTGTACTTGTGACACGAAAAAGAAATAAATAGCGAACCGTAAACAGGAGCCTTACTGAGACAAAAAAGGTACATAAAAAGGACTAAAAAGTCGTTGTCAATATTTACTCATAGCACGGCGTTAAGTATATATAACAGTTTTATACTTGCAATGTGACATAACTAAAGATAAAGCACACAACACTTGTTTGTACAATATGTAACCGGGTGTTCCATGGCGAGCAGAATCAACACGGTCGCTACAATAAAAGGTTAAAAAGTCCCTTTGATCCTCCTGATGGATATGTCAGGTCATTGCCCCGTTGCAGTCTTTCTTCCTTGGATCTTATTCACTTATCTATTCATTTATTCATTTTTCATGTATATGTGTATTTTTAATGTATATTCTCCTGTTAAGGGAGAGCATTGCCTGTGTATATTAAAAGGAGCGTCTGAGTATTTCGGTAATACTCTTTCGTTTGACCTCCACACATCAGGTCAGGCCAGCGGAGGTTGATAAAAAATTATGATGATATTGATAATAATAATAATAATAATAGTAATAATGATAATAATAATAATGATAATAATTATAATCATAATCATAATCATAGTAATAATAATAATAATAATAATAATAATAATAACAATAATAATAAAATAAAAAATGAGAAGATAAAAAAAAAAAAATAAATAAAAAATGTAAGCATGGTCTGACAGGCACTTAACAACTGTCGCGTGTTTTTTCTAATTCACTCCCATTATGCACCATTAAAACAGTAAAAATGTGTAAAATAGAGGCTGAACATAAAATGCATATAAATAAAACAATTTCCACAGTAATAACTGAGCAGAATAAATGAAGAGTAATTAAAAGCGTTAAAAAAGGTGACCTTAATTATGGATACCTGGCGGGATGGGTGAAACAAGGTCGTTGACCCTGAGTTTGACCCGCAAATAGCTAGAGATGCTTTCATAGGCGTTAGATGTAATTTCTTTATTCGCTTTACAAATTCAGTTATTTACAAAAGAAACAGTTTTGTCAGTTATCCCTCTTCTCATTTATCGTTCTTCTTCCCACGACCTCTTCTCCTCTTCTTCGTCCTCGCTTCCCTGACCCCTTTCCCTTTCTTCCATTTCTCCTTCTCTTTCTCGCTTATCCTTATTATCCTTCCTACTTCCTAGCTCCTTTCCTTTATTTCTCTCGCCCTTCTCCTCCTTCCTTTCTTCTCTACATTTCCTCGTCTCGCCCTTTCTCCTAATGCGCTTACCTTTCCTCATCCCTCTTCTCTTCCTCTTCCTTATTCCTTTCCTTCCATCCGCTATACTTCCCCTTCCCTCCTCTCCGTAATCCTTCTTCATCACGATTCGACTTCCCCCCACCATTTCCTCCACCTATTCATCTTTCTTCCCTCCCTCCCCCTCCCCTTCACTTCTCCCCCTCCCTTTCTCCTTCTCCCTCCCTTTCCCCCTGCACCTCTTCCCCCTCCCCTCTCTCCTCTCCCCCTTCTCCTTCTTCCTCCTTCCCCCTATTCCCCTCCTCCCTCCCCTCTCCTCCGACTCCCTCACTTCTCCCCACCT
>NC_091565.1:10932071-10939571 GCF_042767895.1 Penaeus vannamei | reverse complement strand
GTGCTTGTATGTTATCTTTAAGGATTTCACACAGCTGTTTTATTCCCTCTCTCTATCTATCTGTCCATTTGTCTATCTATCGATCTACCTACCTATTTTCTATCTGTTTGTCCCTTCGTCTATTTAAATCTATCTCTACCTCTTTGTTTCATAATTATGCCTCATTATTCACATGTATGGTGAGCGAGTGTGTGTGTGTGTGTGTGTGTGTGTGTGTGTGTGTGTGTGTGTGTGTGTGTGTGTGTGTGTGTGTGTGTGTGTGTGTGTGTGTGTGTGTGTGTGTGTGTGTGTTTGTAAATGTATTCATATTTATCTACGCACTTCTGGACTTGTTTTCATACTTCTATTTCGCCTCAAAGCCAGTGCCTTGGTGATTTTGTTCTCATTTCCAAAAAAACGCAAAATTCCACGGATAACCTACTCTAAACCTACTTAAAAAACGATAAAAAACAGACGGAATACCTGGTTATACAACGCTCCACGTATAACCTCACACAAAAAAAAAAATCTAATTTTCTACTACAGTCACCCCTTATTCCGCCTCCATCTTCTGTAATGGATACCCGCCGTTTTTCATTCATGGTTCGGCGTCGCGGGAAGAGAGGCGGCAGAACAATTCCTTTCCATCCCTCTTGTTTTCGCAAATGGAAGGCGATCGCACGGCCGCCTGACTGACACGTCGTTATATTCGAGATGGATTCGGATCCCGACGGGGTTTCCAGGCTGCTACCGCCGCTGCCTCGCTCGGTCGCACCTCGTGAATTATTGTACTCTTTCCATTCCCCCCGTTTCGATTTTTTTTTTTTTTTTTTTTGAGGGGGGGGGCAGCGTAATATGTCACTTTTTCAGGCTTGCCAAATTTCTCCTAAGAGTTCTCCATGTTGGTGGGAAATTATGAAAAGGGATTCTATCTGCTCCTGTACTGCGATGTGCCTGGCTAAAGATCTCATACCTTACGCGTGTTTAAGTGCGAAGGTCAAATACTCATGAACTACTTCTTTCTACAGTCATTTGCTCATATATCATATACATATATTTTGTTCTGCGATAGAGTTACCACTTAATTTAAGAAGGGGATACGTTTTCAAGCAGCTAGACTGCAGGAAACCTACGTATGTACTACATAATTTGTGTAAAATAAGAATTGTACAGTATTATTAAAGATTATGTACATACGTATGCAATTAAATCAGTCTGAAAAAAATATCTCATTATGTTTTGCTTGGAGTGGACTGTGGAGGGTGGATGGTGGATGACTGATGGTGGATAGTAGAAGGTGGATGGAGGATGGTGGAGTTGCGGGTGGAAGGAAGGTCCTACTCCGGCCAGGCTCCTCTCCACCTCCGCTGGTGGGGTGATTTCCGGGGCGTAGGAGAACCCATGGCGTCAAAAGCGCGAATTAAAGAATATTATCGCGAAGATACAGCTCCCTACAGTTCCCTTCGTGCACCTGACTGTCCTTTCGGCGGAATTCTAAACAGCAGAAGGCACTGCAGTGAAGACAGCAGAAGCAGGGAGGCATCTGCTGACAGGTCGCTCGGGTTTCGTCGCCCAACGAAGTCTCACGAGGCCGCAGTTGGGACCCAAACCGCGGTAGAAAATTATTAGATTAAAAAAAAAGACATTACGTAAACTATGGGGTGACTGTATTTTTTTTCTGTCGTTGTTATTTAAAAGCTGCTCGTTCTCGCTTCGATGTTGTGAGAAGTGTGGCGACGTCGAACACGGTTAAGGCGACCCTCGAGAAAGATCGCTCTTTCTCCTTCCTCTTCCCTTTTTATCATTCCATGTAATTAGTATTTAACAGGAAGCGACTAACGGACTTAAAAGAGAAAATGTACATAAATGTATAAAAAATACTAGTAACAATTATGCCATATTTGGAAATAGGCGCCATTTAATCCACACTGCTTATATTAACGCAAATAAATGGATTTTTTAGGGGACGCGGCTGTTTCTTGGGTGTAACACGTTGCGACTCTGTGCCAGCTGTCATTGCCACAGAGAAGGACTCGCCGTCAACGTGTTTCATCGTTCCCAGTGCCAAGTGGCTCGATGCCGCACCGCGCGTTAGTGCCATACGCAAGACTACGCCAGACCCGCAGGAGTCGCAGGCACAGGAAGCCACAGAAAAGAATACCGATGAGGCACAAGATGTTGTAAGACCCCCCTTCCCCAGGTACCATACACGCCACCCTCCCCCTGACCCCAAACACACACACCCTCCGGATCTACCCTGGATCCCCCCACCCCCTCACCCTCTCAGTACCCCCTTCTTCCGGTGCCGCCAAATCAAGCCCCTCTTACTTTCTTCTGGCTTTGTACCCTGGGTGTAGCGACGCCCCCGACCCCAGGGGAAGGTGGGGAGACGTTCCCCTGGGGCCGCCAGCCAGGTCGGCCTCACAGCTTCCCCGCATCCAAGGGTACCAACTTTGAGCCAGTAAAAGTACCACGAACCTTCCCAGAAAATGGGTACGCGTGGATACCCTCCCGGTCTCTGTGGCTCAGGCGGCTCCTCCTGTGCTCGGAGTGTGCTTCGTGTGGTCTTCCCGGGTCTGGAGCTGATAGTGATAAGAATCATGTGGAACTATGGAGGTGTTCTAACCTCTGCATAGCTTATATGATTAAGGATTGTGTTTCCTCTAATTCTTTTCCCACTGCTTAGTCTTTATCTTCTTATTCCTCCTCCTCCTCTTCTTCTTCTTCTCCTGGTACTACCAATACTATTCCCCGTTCTTCGTCAACCTTTCTTTTCTTTTCTAACAAAGGTTATAATCGTTAATCAAGAAAATATTTCCTGCATTGTGAACTCTTCGACGTGTACGAAGAGAAGAGATATTCTGAAGATATTTCCCCTTCCGTGTATATATGTTTCCTAATTATTGGATGACCTGTTGTAATTCGTGCTTGTAAACACGCCACAAAGTAGAATATATTTTTGTTCCGATAAAGCTAGAAGAATAAGAAAGAGAGCTTCTTATTTCTTGAAAACCAGCACAAAAACTCTGTCGCTGATCCTTTCATAAAGACATTACACAAGGGCTGTTATGGGTCTTATTCTCATTTACGAATAAGAACCAGGGTAACTCCCACTAACTGCCCTCTATTGCCAGTCGAAGCGGTTTTCACTTATTTCTAGGAGCCATTGTCACTGTCTCCTTCACAAATTACATTAAGTGTTCGGTTTGCATAATGTCCCGGTGGGCGTGGCACGTGGGCGGCCGCGAAGCCGGTGGACTTTCGCATTCATGAATGACTCGTTCTGGATCGTCCTTTGAGGATTTCTTTCTGGTTATTTATCGTTTGTGATATTTTTTTGTTTCCCGCTTCCGTTCCATATTTGTTTTTGGAAAGTTGTAACGTTTTTGTGTCACAACAGGTGTCGTTTTCAGATTGGCTTATATTGTGTGGTTTTGAAAAAAGAAATCAATTTGTATCTGTGTGGTATAGATACATAATTATATATACATACATATATATATAATTTGTTTATATATCATAAATGTATTCCTAATGATGATTCTTTGTATCATTTACTTCATCTCAAGACAGGTTTCCATTTCGAGAAGCAGAAGAGGCCCTCACCCCCCCCCCCCTCTTTTCTCAAGGACAAGAACGATATTCCAGAGCGACACACAAAGCAGTGTCACCGAATGATGTTGTTAAGGACTTCATTCCTTTTTTTCCAGATAACTACTTTATTACTCTTTATTACTCCGCGTTGCAGCTATTTTATTGTCTTTTTGTTTTTCTTTTAAGCCCTGTATATATTCAGATTTTTATATTAATGCAAACAAATGATTCTTTAAACACAGAACAACAAAAAGGAATCATCTATTTAATCAAATATGTTTTTTTTTTCTGTTTTCATTTTATTATCATTATTTTCAAAACCTCCACCCTTTTTGTGGGTGATGAATGTGCTAGTGTGCTTTGTAATTCCGAGTACATCTCCACAATTTGCCGCATAATTGTACTAAGTTGACTGCCGCATTGTAATTTTTTTTCCAAGTAGAAGATGTACAAACAAAAGTGTGTTTTATTGACATACCATCTTACAGTAATGATGAAGATGATTATGTTCGCAGAATTTTTATTATTGATAATGATTATGATAATATTAGCAATGATAAGGATGATTATAAAGATGGTAACGATGAAGATGATGATGATAACAAAATAATCATAATGAGAACGATGAGGACAATGATAACGATAATGATAATGATAACAAATATGAACTGCAAGAACAATAGCTGTAATGACAATAATGGTAGTAATAAAGAAAATGATGATAATGATTATGATAATCAAAGTAATGATAATAATGTTGATGCTGCTGATGATAATACCAATACTAATAATGATAATGATGATAATAATAATGATAAGGATAATAATAATAATGATGATAATAATGATAACAGTAATGATGATGGTGGTGGTGGTAATGATATGATGATAATAGTAATAAGATGATGATGCTAATAATAACAACGATAATTATTATGAAAATGATAAGGATGATGTTGAAGAATTGATAACAGATTTTTGATAGTATATTTATCATTTCTATCATCAAATAAGGAACGTATAACCAGGTAGCTCCACTTTCATTTAGCCTGTTGAATCCAGAAATGAAATTGACTTTTTCTAGAGTATTTTCATGGCTGCTTATCGTAAACAAAAGAGGGTAATTTTGGTTTTACTTCTGATAATTAAAGCAATAGCAAGTAAATTATAAAATGTAAAATGACTATGTAAATATCTATATCTGAGATCTCACGGCACTCTCCCATTGGCTAAATATGGAGATGTCATTAGCTCCGCCCCCTATCTTGACGTCAACAATTTGTGAGTTTTTTAGTACTTTGTTCAGTAATGACAATGGTGGAAAATGTCGAAAAAAGAAACAAAGAAAAAAAAAAATAAAAAGATATAAAGATATTCAATATTTGTAACATAAAAAGATGATGAGGCAGAGATTGGCTCAGAAGTTGCCAAATAGGATTTTTATCAAGATGGAGTGGTTATACCTGCGTAAAAATACTTTGAAGCAACGAATCAAAAAGAAAAACAACATTATCGATAAGCAGATAGCAAAGAAGGAAAGATGGAGGGAGAGGTATACAAAGGATAAACAGGGAAGAGGAAGAGATTAATAAAGGGACCAAGAATAATATGAGAAAGATTGGCAGGGAGATAAGGATGAATATGGCGTTATCAAACCTTTTTTTCATTCATTTGATGAAGTGCTTTCGGTTATCGAGGTGAGGATAAGAGGAATAAAGAGAAAGAGAGAAACAGAAAGAAAAAGAGAGAAAGAGAGATAGACAAACAGAGACAGAGATAGATAGAGAGGAAAATAGAAAAATAAGGAGAAAGAGAGAGAAAGAGATCCACAGACAGACAGAGCGAGATAGAGAGAAAGAAAAAAAAGAAGAAGAGGGAGAGACAGAGAAGAGAGGCCTGTATTCACTAGATGAAAGGGATCCACCGAGGGCTGAAAAGGAGCACCCGACCGCGCGAGAATCCCGAAGGGCGCGGCACCAAAAACTCGCGGGTGACGTGTTTTGCGCCGAAAACTCAGAACAAAACAAAAAAAGGAGAAGAGAGACGAACTGTAGAACGAAGGAGCAGGAGAGGAAGAATGAGGAGATGGACGTGATAAAAGATTTTAAGAATAGTGAAGAAGGAAAGAGAGAAGGCAAATATATATATGTGACGTGTTTTGCGCCGAAAACTAAAAACAAAACAAAAAAGGAGAAGAGATAGACTAACTGTAGAACGAAGGAGAAGGAGAGGAAGAATGAGGAGATGGACGTGATAAAAGATTTTAAGAATAGTGAAGAAGGAAAGAGAGAAGGGAAATATATATATATATATATATATATGTGACGTGTTTTGCATCGAAAACTCAAAACAAAACAAAAAAAGGAGAAGAGATAGACGAACTGTAGAACGAAGGAGGAGAGGAAGAATGAGGAAATGGACGTGATAAAAGATTTTAAGAATAGTGAAGAAGGAAAGAGAGAAGGGAAATATATATACGTGACGTGTTTTGCATCGAAAACTCAAAACAAAACAAAAAAGGAGAAGAGATAGACGAACTGTAGAACGAAGGAGAAGGAGAGGAAGAATGAGGAGATGGACGTGATAAAAGATTTTAAGAATAGTGAAGAAGGAAAGAGAGAAAGGAAATATATATATGTGACGTGTTTTGCTCCGAAAACTCAAAACAAAACAAAAAAGGACAGATAGACGAACTGTAGAACGAAGGAGAAGGAGAGGAAGAATGAGGAGATGGACGTGATACATGATTTTAAGAATAGTGAAGAAGGAAAGAGAGAAGGGAAATATATATATGTGACGTGTTTTGCATCGAAAACTCAAAACAAAACAAAAAAGGAGAAGAGATAGACGAACTGTAGAACGAAGGAGAAGGAGAGGAAGAATGAGGAGATGGACGTGATAAAAGATTTTAAGAATAGTGAAGAAGGAAAGAGAGAAAGGAAATATATATATGTGACGTGTTTTGCATCGAAAACTCAAAACAAAATCGTGCCTAATGCATCTGGCGAACTGGCAGTGTTGAATGATTGAGGTAGTTGGTCGCTGCAACTTTACTCTTGCTAACGGTTGCATGGTGATAAAAAAAAAAAAAAAAAAAAATGATGAGTGATAAACGATACGATAATGCTGTGGAAAAAATATTTATATGACGCTCATAGACGTTTTTGTTGCCAATGCATCCGGTACTTTAATATGATGAGGAATTGCAGAGGATTAATGGAGCAGATAAATTATGTCATTTGAGGAACTGAAACGAAAGGAAACCAATTAGCTGACACCGTTATGAAAATGAAAATGAGAAATAAAAATAAAAATGAAGTAGAATGAAACTTTTAAACCCACCTGAGTCATTGCTTTGTGTGATTCTGAAACGATTTTTTTGTCTTGTCTTTCTTTTTTTTCCCTCTCTCCTTTCTCTTGTTTCCTACCTTGCTTTCTCTATCGCTCTCTTCTCTTTCTTCTCCCCTCCTTTTTCTCTCACTCCCTTTGTTTTTCCTCTTCTCTCTCTCTTTCTCTCTCCCTTTCTCTCTCTCTCTCTCTCTCTCTCTCTCTCTCTCTCTCTCTCTCTCTCTCTCTCTCTCTCTCTCTCTCTCTCTCTCTCTCTCTCTCTCTCTCTCTCTCTCTCTCTCCCTCTCTCTCTATCCTTTCCCCCTACCTTTCTCTTTTCTTCTCCTGACTTCTTTTCTACTCTCCCGATCTCAAAAAGAGAAGAAGAAAAAAATCATCTTATCGCGCCAAAGTTCGCCCGCGACGCCGCATCCCGACGTTCGCTTGTTTCATCAGAACAATATGGCGGCGATAACGACTTTCTCTCGTCACTCTGGAGGTACTTTCCGGAAGCTGCTGTTGCGTTGGGTGCAGCGTCGATGCGATTGATAAAGGGGGTGGATACTCTATTTATCTATCTATATATGTATGTATATATAT
>NC_091565.1:10919571-10922071 GCF_042767895.1 Penaeus vannamei | reverse complement strand
TATATATATATGTATATATATATATGTATATATATGCATATATATTTTTTTGGGGGGTGGGGGGGGGGTATAATGCGGTTTATTAAATCAGTATTACTTGGAGGAATATTCTCTAAGATTATTATTTGTTAGGTTAAAATCGTCCTTGATAACAAGCGCAAACAACAGAAGAAAAACAATTCCTTTAAAACAAAGTCAGTCACACTACAAGTTGCGTTTGTATTCAGGTTAGATTTCATTTCAGACTTGACACGACCCAACGGTTTCTACCCAAACCTTACACCAAGGAAACTACCAGCAGGTGCGAGTGGAGCTACAGCTTGAACACTACACAGCCTCGCGAATTTCCGAGTGTCCCCGCACATTGACCCGGGGGGAGGGGGGGGAGACATACGCCCGGGGCCAGAGCCAACAGCCTGCGTGGTCGTTAGCCATCCGCACTTTTACGTTCGTCTGGCGCAGTAGCTCCGCCCTGCCTCGTAAAAACAGATGATTCGTTCATAGAAATGTTTATGTAGATTCACGTTTTTTCCGTCTGGAGTTCGATGGGTTTCCAATTTGCAATTAGATGCATTTTTGTCGAGAACAATCTGCTTAATGACAATTTAATGCTAGCGTAACAGTAGTAGAGTTAGTATTTCACCGGGAAGAGCCGGAACACCGCACAAAGTTTAGTAGTTCACTGAAAATAAAAGTATCTTGTCTATTGGGGTTAAAAGCATTATCCGAGACGAAAATCAGGTTATGTTCGCATTCAGTTGGCGACGCAGCTTGGAGTGAGAAATGTTATTTGCCAACTTATATAAATCTACGCCCTTTATGAATCGGTTTTATTCATTTATCTGTGTATTGGCTTGATTTTCCTTTTTGGTGCGTGTGTATGTGTGTGTTGTGTGTATGTGTGTGTTGTGTGTGTGTGTGTGTATGTGTGTGTGTGTGTGTGTGTGTGTGTGTGTGTGTGTGTGTGTGTGTGTGTGTGTGTGTGTGTGTGTGTGTGTGTGTGTGTGTGTGTGCGTGAATGTGCGTTTCTGACTTAAACGAATCCTTTTTTTCCTATCATGATTTTGTGACAAAACAGCTTATGAAAACCATTATTAACAAGTAGCCTTATATAAAAGCGTATGATTTATTGACCATCTTACCAAAATAATTAATGTTAATTGATTTCGGCTGATATCTTGTATATTACGATGATCAACTGGTACAAAGTGCATAATCAGTATTTTTAATTCACCTCTTCTTTGTCTCCATCCGTCGTAACATTTCTTTCTCCCCCCTTTTTGCTGCCCTCATTTCACATTCAAAAAATAAGTTGAAATGGAAAATGCTATCACTCATTGAAATCAGAAATTGGAAAAGAAGAGGAGACAGAAAGAGAGAAGGGGAGAAAGAGAGAGGGAGGGAGCGAAGAGAGAAAGATTTGATGATCTTAAAGCACAATAGCGACAAAGAAAGAAAAAAGAAAAAGGGAAAAGAGAGAATTAAAGAAAGGGAAAAAAGAGAATAGGAGAAAGGGGAAAAAAAAGAATAAGAGAAAGAAGAAGAAGAAGAAGAGAGAGAGAGAGAGAGAGAGAGAGAGAGAGAGAGAGAGAGAGAGAGAGAGAGAGAGAGAGAGAAAAAAAAAAAAGAGAGAGAGAGAGAGAGAGAGAGAGAAATATAATTGCTTGTTATGAAGCTTCATAGGACGAGGGGATACCGAGGAGGTGCGTAGGTATGTGTATTTATACATATACATATAAATACATACTTGTATATGTATAAATGTATATATATACACGTATATATGTACCTAAACTAATATCTATCTATATCAATTTATATATCTATCTACCTATCTAATTATATATATCTTACAATATATCTACCTACCTATCTGTATATTTCTCTATCTATATCTATATATGTGTATATGTATATGTCCATGTGCGTATTTGTGTGTGTTTATTAGACAACTATATATAGATATATATATATATATATATATATATATATATATATATATATATATATATATATATAGATAGATAGATAGATAGATAGATAGATAGATAGATAGATAGATAGATAGATAGATAGATATAAGTATGTATATGTCCTTATATCCCGAGCTTGAAGGCAACATATATTATCGTCTGATTTGTAGACATGTTGGTAGCGTCCGATAAAGATATTAAGAGCGCAATGGCCTTTATTGGTCGTTACTGGAAGAGATAACGACTCCCCGCCCCAGATGACCAGTCCAGAAAATAAAGCGCTGTTCTTTCTGTGCCATTAGACAAGGGTTCGGTTTATGTATAACGATGTTTTCGCTGTCACGGGCACTCACATTAACGTGTCTTGGGCTGCAGAATGTCGTTTTCTGTTTGATATTCATGTCACAACAGGAATTATACATCACAGAAAAAGAATCAGTTGTAACCAATTTGATACAGGGAATCTCAGTCTACAACGTTACTGTTTAAGGTCTTATATATAACGATGTTTTCGCTGTCATGGGCAC
>NC_091565.1:10904571-10909571 GCF_042767895.1 Penaeus vannamei | reverse complement strand
CGCCTCTTCTTCTGGGAGGAGCGACGAGCAGTGTTGATCCAGGGACTTCCCTCTACCATCCATGACACCTTTGAACGTCGTCCGTGGCTCCCTAAGGACAGTATGAGTTCATAGTTGATATTGGCAAAATGATGATCAAATCTATTTGCTAATATATGAAATTTACTGTAGAATCATATTACTTATTTCATTTAATACTTACTCGGGGTGGCATCAATGAGGGAGTCAGTGGCTTTCTCAGATGGAGTTGTTTGGGACATCCCAGTTGCAACCTGAATGGGTGTTGCTAATTCACTGGCTTTCTCAGACGATGGAGTTTTTTGGGACTTCTTGAATGCAACCTGATTGGGCGTTGCAAATTCTGGCTTATCTTCTGCAGCAGTGACTTTGGTCGCTGTAGCATCTGTTGACTCTGCCATGGCATCATCCTCACCACATACCTCCGTAAGGTTTTCCAGCGGTTCCATCACTCCCTCTTCCTCCAAGATTTCACGGTCCTCCCCTTCAGCATTACTTTCACATGGCAAGCTGAACTTGGGGATGTCTGTAATGGGGGCTTCACTTATGTTCTTGAGCTTCAGGGCGCTGCCAACTGAGCGCCTGGTGCTCCTCCTCCTTGAGGAAGCCTGTCGCAGTGGCGTGTACACCCTTTCAACAGGCGAGTCACAGTGGGCAGACAACGAACGGCGTGTGGAGCGGCTACAGGGCGTTCGAGGGCGAAGTCTGGACAATGTGGGTGTTATACCCTCGCCACAACATGCAATTGACCTCCTTGTTGATCGTCTTGCTGGAGTTTTCGCTTTACTCTTTCTCCTGGTGTGTGTGGTCTTTTCTGAACTGAGGTGGAGAGATAAAGGTTCATTGTCTTCCAAGGCGCAATCTTCCTCTTCCATGGTTTTACATTCTCCTTCCACATTTTCTTCAGCTTCAAGGGTAAGAGCCTCCTTAACCTGTGGCTCTTCTGCTTCCACTGTGTTCCTGCTGCTGTCAACATCGTCACCTGGAGGAATCTGATCCTGAGTCTCTTCTTCTGACATGGGTTCCTCAGCTTTCTGCTCTTCCTGGGCCTCTTCTTCCTCTTCTGCAACACTAGCTTCCAGCTCCTCCTGCAAGTCTGCCTCAACATCACCATCAGCAGATTCACAGCCTGACTGCTGCAAGGTCTCACTGTCAGCAATGCACTGGTCACCAACAACATATGTACCGGTGCTACTGTCATCAGATTCTTGTTGGGAGACACACTCAACATGAGGCAGGGATTGGGGGGAACCCTTAGTGATTTCTTCCTGTTGAGGATTTTGCACATCTTCCTCTTTCTTGCTGTATTGGGAGGAACGTCTGCTCCTCCTCCTCTTTGGGGGACTTGGCTCATTATGGTCTTCACTGGCATCATTTTCCGTGCATGAACGTATCAGGCTAAGGGCTCGTTGCACCTTGAATTACAGATATTCTTATTAGTAATAGCATTAGAATAATAATAATAATAATAATAATAATAATAATAATAATAATTAAAAAAAAAAAAAAAATTATATATATATATATATATATATATATATATATATATATATATATATATATATATATATATATGAGCACTAAAGCATACCCAACTAAAGCTTTATCAAATACTAAACAATTCTCTTTAGCTACAAACTTGTCACTAAGCAAGCTACCTAAAAGTACACTTCCACATATCCTATAATCATATTACTACACTATAGACCACTTACATTAAATTCAAAAGTGAAATCACTTGGGGCAAAGGAAGAGGGCTCTTGAGCATCTCTTGTATCAGCCACATGTGTGATGGCTTTGCTGAAACGTGGCCGTTGAAGTGCTTGTGGTGTACGAGGTAATGGCTTCACTCCCAACTCCTCGGCCTCTGTCTGCTTTGACCGCAGTTTTGACGGGCGGCCACGGAGTGGTCCCTTCCTAGCTGCAATCTCATTTCTTTCTGCATTCAGGAATAATATATACTATTTTATCTACTGAGGGGTAGGAGCACTTGCTTAACAAAACAAGATTAATCATTCTTCATAATTCATGAATAAATTCCATCATCCTTCACATCAAGATGAAAAATTAAATAAACAAATAGATTCAGAAAAAAAGAACACATAAAAAGAAAGAAAGAAAGAAAAGGACAGGAAAGAAAAAAACATACCTTTCCTGCTAGCCTTCAATGCAGCACGAGTTCTGTGGGCTGGTTTGGCTGAGCCAACCTCTGAATTTTGCCTACCAGCTCTCTGTAATGATTGATCTGGAGTTGTGCCCATGCCAAAGGTGGGTAACCGCCTATAAGTGGACACTCCAGGGGTCACTCCCGTGCAGAACCTGAGCGGCTTTTGCGCAGAAGTTCCAGGAGTCTCACCAGACTTCTTGGAGGACCTGACCAGGAACTTGAATGGAGTTGGCCTCCCAGGGGTTTTGTTGAGGGTCTGGGACTGTGGGACAAAAATGACTTTACATAACTCTGAGGAAAAGAAATAAGCTTTGCCAGGAGTCCTTTCAATACTATGGATAGAATATAAATATATAAGCCTAATTCATATATACAATAAAATTAAAAGAAATGGTCCACCATATCAAATCCTTACCAATTCTCCATCGTCCATAGAAACTAAATACTTGGGCGTGTCTGGCTGGAAAATTCCTGTTTTGAAGGATGGTTTTCGTACCTTCCTTTCCTTCTCTAGTCTCTTCCTCTTTTCTTCCTTCCATTTAAGGAGTTGCTGATAACGTTCCCCTGTAAAAAAATAATAATAAAAATAAGAGATCTATATAATCTCAGCAAGCACAGTATATTCAGTAATAAAATAATAAAAAATATGGCTATCCAGTGGAAATATATTTAAAGTATTTGGATTTGAATTTGAATTTGCAGACACTACTTAATCAAAGGTACCATATCAAATGATCCAAAATGCACTTCTAGTAAACCAATAAATATATATTCTTACATACATATGGTTAATTGTGGATGCACTAAGCTAGGGGCAAATTGAAGATGATATTCTTATAGAGGACAAAAGTCACCCAAGCAGCCCTCCCCTCAGGCAGTACCAGTGCCCACTCAGAGCAACTTAATTTTTTGAAAAAATAGTAACATGGACTTGAGGACTTTGTTTCTATAAAGTGCATCCACATTGTCTAAAGTTACCCTATATTTCCCTACAACTTGAAGCACTGCTAGTACACATGTATCTCATAATTGGTATTTCCACCTAGGCCTACACACCTTATAGACGAAAAACCCATGGCTACTGCTAGCAATAAAGACAAAAACCACTGTGACTCACTTCCCAGTTCTTCCAGACTCTTCTTCTTTGGCATTTCTTCAAGGATAGAAAAACTCATGTTACGCTGGGGACGCCCTTCGTCCACTGAGTCCTCCAGGGAGCCAATCTGGCGACGCTGGGTAATGGCATTTTCCCTGCGTGATCGTTGGCTCTCCCTGTGCTGGATAGCTCTCAGTGCACGGGAATCTGTTGCTGATGTAAATTGCAAGCCCCTGCGTTTGTACCTGCAATGTGATCCTCAGTAAGCATCTCCATGCGTAATTAATTTGCTTAAAGTTTACTTTAGCATTCTATAATTCAAAAGCCTGGTCCAATAAAATTCTAAAACATAGAGAGGGAGAGGGAGATATTAACGAGACCTGCTATCAGTTCCAGATACCTCCTAAATTCTCTGCAAATGTTGATGAAATTAACATGCCATAGGACACCTACTTTGGTACCTGATATTGATTCATCTATTGTGGCAAATATCAATTATTTACACAAGAAAAGCACAAAGAACAATACATTTCCCAGTGCCTTTTCACTAGTTTGGTTGGCATTAGCATCCCATTGTAATATAGATTCAAAAAAGTGATAAAACAACAGGAATTCACATGTAACTAAGTGCTAGTGTGCAAAACCGTTTTGTGCACAACAGCTAAGGAAAGGCCCTCTTGCCACACACTACAGTTTGGAACACACGACCACTCTGTCTACAGCAATAGGATTTAATGACACAAGAAATAATAA
This sequence comes from Penaeus vannamei, assembly GCF_042767895.1. NCBI lineage: Eukaryota > Metazoa > Arthropoda > Malacostraca > Decapoda > Penaeidae > Penaeus > Penaeus vannamei. The sequence continues at coordinate 10,905,537 of NC_091565.1, read as the reverse complement.
AAAAAATTCTCCAAATTCTTGAGCGTCACTGTCTACGGTATTCATCCACATATTTTGTGCACTATAGATAATTACTTTGTCGTGTTTCGTTAGTTTCACCAAATATCAACTGTCAGCAAGTAATATCAGCTTCATCGAATTTCTAAAAACAGAGAATCCTTTATTCAAAACATTTCCTTATCATAATTCTACTGCTTTTACGTAACGTCACATTGACAATCACAAAGTGGACTTCAAAAACTGAAACCAACAGGAAATGTTATTTTTCCGCCTTTAACCTATTATATAACATCGCAAAACTTCTCACGTGCATGACAACTTCACATTTCACATTACCATTATTAAATAATTTCGTAAAATACCTTTGTTGATCCATAATTGTGAAGAAAACCGAGCCCTCCCTTCCCTCACGTTTGTCTCAGAGCGCGATGTTTACCTTTTTGAACCGACCAATCAGATGCGATGTTTACGTTCTTTGAACTGACCAATCAGCGACGAGAACTGGGACGGGTGACGGGCGAGATGCGCACACAAATTATCATTTATGTGTCATTTGTTTTCGTTATCATTAATGTACACACTTTGATATTTAATGGTACTAATAGTAACATTACTAATAAAATTTATAGAAATAATAGTACATTGGTGACGTGAACCGCAGAAGACCGCGACAAGATCGAACGTCATGTAAATTGTGCACGCAATATTTTTCAAATAGTGGTTTAGCCGCGACTGACTGAACTAGTTTTCTAGTTATATTCTGCTATTCTGTATATAAAAAAAACATATTTATAATCACTTCGGGATTTAGAATGATCAGTAGTACTTCAACACAGATACAAAAAAAAACATGAGTATGTTGCTACTGTTATTGCAATGGCCCGCGAACGTGCACATGCACACGAAAACATAGACATGTATACACACACACACACACACACACACACACACACACACATATATATA
>NC_091565.1:10879571-10882071 GCF_042767895.1 Penaeus vannamei | reverse complement strand
TATAATAATAATGATAATGATCATAATTATAATGACAATAGTCATTATTACCATTATCATTATTATTATCAGAACAGTAATAATGATAATGATAATAATGATAAATAATAATGATAATATATATAATAGTAATAATGGTAATGATAAAAAACGACAAAAACGACAATAAAGTAAAAATAACAATAGTGATAATGATAATAGTATTGATTATCAAAATGGCAACGACAATAAGGATAACAATGGAAACAGCAACAACAATAAAAATAACGATAATAATATTGATGATAATAATGATAATAATAAGAATAATGATAATAAAGCAACAACAACAACAATAATAGTAACAATAATAACGACAACAACACTAATAATAATGATAATTATGATAATAATAATAATAATGATAATGATAACATTAATAATGATAATGACAAAAAACAATAATGACGATGATAATGATGATAATGATAACAGTAGCAATACTACTGATATTAATGCTGACACTGATAATGACAATAATACTTGTAATGATAATGATAATAATAATAATAATAATAATAATGATAATAATAATAATAATAATAATAATGATAAAAATAACAATAATAATAATAATGATGATAATGATAAAAGTAACAATAATAATAATAATGATAGTAATGATAGTAATAATAATGGTAAAATGATATGGATAATAATACCAATAACAACGACAATAATAATAATAATGATGATAATAATGGTAATAACAATAATGATAATCATGATAATGACAATGATAATAGAGAGACAGATAGATAGATAGATACATACATATATAGAGAGAACGAAACAGATTTATAGAGATATAGATAGATAGATAGAGAGATAAAGATAAGATAGATAGATATAGATAGATAAATAGACAGATAGGTAGATAGAGATGGATATAGAGAGAAGCTGCGTCAAGATTGCGAGTTGAGCGAGCGGATGAGATCTCTGGAGAGCATCTCCAGGGCTGGCTGATTGAGGATTGTAGCAAATGCTCCTATAATCATATCTCGCAAGCCTGTAGAACAGTGGAATCGCTGCCACCACCCATGTAATTAACGAGTGGGACCGTTGTGTTTATGGGAGAAGAATGATAGTGTAGAAGACGGGTGTAGGGAAAGGAGCGAAAGAGTGTATGTACAGTGTGTGTGTGGTGTATATGTATGGTATGAGGATATATGGGTCGGTAAGCGTGATATGAACTGTGGCGAGGCGTGTGCGGGGAGAATCCTCCTAGGCAATTAAGCAGATAATCACCTTAATTTGAGATAAAAACTTTTGTTATATCGCTGGAGACAAGTAATTCACTGTTGTTAGTTACTTTCTTGGCAATATATAAAGCGTTAATAAAACGAAGTATACATATACTTTTTAAATTCAGAGTATAAGTTAGAAAGACAAACAGAGTTAAGGAAAAATAAATAAATAAGGGAGAAGGGAGCACTTATGAAAACGCGATTAGACAGAAAATGGAACCAAAGCAATAAAACAAACTATGGTATAAGGTAAAACACTCAAGAACTGTAAAGCAAATGGAACCTATAGAGTAGCCCCTATGTAAGTAAAGGCTATGTTAATTTGTAGTCTTTTGAAATTTCTCATTCTAAACATAAAACGTCGCCTGCCAGAGCTACCAATCCGGTAGTGGCGTCATGAGTTGGATTCCTCTGGCCCGTGGCTGTGAGGTGTGTATTGTGTGAGAGGGATTGGTACTTCAGCGTGATTTGTGCATCGGAAGAGCCGTGTTGCGACCCGAAATTGGGCAACGAAGAGAATGAACCGCTTCATACAGCTTCCATTGCCCTATTTCAAGTTATCAGTCTTCAGTGCCCATTAAACCCTTCGAGTTTTATCATTAAAAAATAGATAAATAAATAGATGTCAAAAAATTAACGGACGAATATATGTCAAATACCTTTTGGTTTGTCTTTGATTTCCACGTTACCTTGTAGGCAGGAGAGGTAACTAGTGTTGGTTATTTTCGTTATTTAAGATATATAAAACGAATCTTAAAACTCAAAAGGTATAAAATCTAGATTTGTGTACTAAAGTGCTGTCAGAGTATCACTGATATAAAATAACTTGAATATAATTATAACTGCGTAAGTAAAAGAACCACGATGGAATGTTAAAACAGTTAGAATACTTCAGATACTTTTGCCAGAGGATATAATAAAAGATTATTAAAACGATTAAGATTTAAGATCAAATAAAAATAAGTGGACCTCTCAGTGTTTTAGAAAAAATATATATAAATCTTGAATTGTAAAAATAAAGGTACCTTTGGTGCTTTAGCATCATCTTCCGGAAGAATATTTGATAAAAAAATATAAGAAAATGATTTATTATGTAAAAAATTAATAAAATAAATGAATGAATAAAAATGGCAGCTGACATCGTAGGCGTAGGTGTGCAGGCGTCCTCTCCACACGCGAGATAAAAGCGGTTTCCTCGGGGCCTGGAGGTGATG